>NW_026859034.1:0-138879 GCF_026571515.1 Ruditapes philippinarum
ACTCTATCAGTATGTTTTGTTTAGAATGTATACTGCCAAATAGTATGTAATAGTTTGTTCAAGTTGACACGTGAACCTTAAATCAATGCGAGCATAAAAATTTGAAGATGAAGGCAATATAGTTTTGTCTTCCGTTTTTCATTCAGCTCTGATATATAAAAAACAACATACCAGTTACACTGCAAAAGAAGAAAAGAAAAACATATATGCAAAAACAGAATAATACTCTGTACAAAATAGCTCCTACAGATAAAAACAAAACATTCATAAAAATATTTTGCACTAAGAACTATACATGTATGTTTGCAATCAATCTTTTTCATGATTCTGATATTTGACTGGCTCGATAACATCTTCTAATTGTGTTTAAACCAGGTTTAAATCTAAATGCAATTTGTTTATAGGTTACGTCCTGATTTTATCAAATTTTGTGAAATCTAATTTAGTCATGAGAGGTTACAACTGCAACGAAAATAACTATATTCATAATTGTTATGTTTCTATATTTATGACTCATTTTGTAAACGAAAGATAGAGTGTCATGTGTTCAGGGATATTTAAGAGATATCTTATACATTTACTTTTCGTGATAATAAAATAAACCAAACGGTACAAAATGTTTGAATCATAAATATCATTAAACAGGAAATGAATTTCCTTTGGATTTAATCATTTCTTTCTTGAATGAAAGTCGTCATGATATTTTGAATTATTATTGTTACGTTTTAAGCCTTGCTTTAGGTTCTGTTTTATAAATCTAAGGATTTGCAGTATCATATTTATAATTTCGGGCACAAATAACAATCAAACAAACAAATAATGATTTGTTATATATTTAAATGCGAAGACAATATTCAATTAACATCATTTCATGTTTTCTTTTAGCAAGATCCTAATCAGCATGTATAATAATTATATGCTCTCGTTTTTTCTTGGAAAGTTAAACACAACACGCGGCTCCGTCTGTAGTGTTTTCTTCAACCTTTTGTCCCTATCATGTTTCGTGCTACACTGCAAACCTTTTCAAAGATCATGTTCGACGATATGTTTATTAAACGTTGCTTTCCCTAGTTGATCTTTACTTATAAATTCTGTGAAACAAACTTGCTTTCCTGTTTGTGAAAATGATAAGCAAGGTATCGGAGATTTTCCATTGTTTTCATTATCTTTAGTGTTTATTATTGATAGGAACATTACACTATGAAGTGTTATGTTGCAATTTGGTGTTGGTTTAGGGTTTAACATCTTAGTTAAGCGTAATATCTAAAATATTTCATCGTACTTGTATAACTTTATAAATGTCATCTCTTTATACATGTTTGACTGGATGCTTATGTCTTCAATTGATTGAATGACTGAAAATGAATAAAAAGGCAGATAGCCTCTACAGCCATTTTGAGCACTATTATAAAACGTAACACTCGCAAGGTTAAAAAAAGCTTTTGTTGGTTTGACCCGTTTTAATCTTCCAGTACTATTTCTGAATAAGATCCCATTGACTTCTTATTTGTATGCCTATAATATTCATATATGATAATTTTCCCTCAGTTTGCATTGCGTCTTCTGATAAAAGCAGTTTCACTCGGTGGTAATAGCAATTTCAGAAATTGATCGTATTATATACTGATCCCATTTTTTCTCGCTAAAAATTATTCATTTCCATTCATACAAATATGATATTGATCTAGTGCTCGAGATTCCAGCGGTACTTTGTACTACGACGCATAATTACTGGCAAGAATAGCTTTATTTTAATTTACAAAATACGTTTTCATTACCACGGACATTTTATTAACATATTGTGACTAGTTTTTGCTTATAAAAAGCAATGTTTTCCAATTTTCAGGTACTGGATATAATGTATTTTCTTTTACAGTTGTCGATTAAATACTGCTTAAGACGGTGCAAGAGGCACGAGATATATTGATTTCTTTTATCAAATCTATGAACTTATACACTAGATTTTAATTTTTGACTACAACGTAAAGTTTTTTTCCTGTGTAACATGTGGATATATTGTAAATGTTTTAGACTTTCCCGAAAACTTGCATCTATAGTTATATCTTAATTTGTACCAAACATTCCTCATGAATTACAATTGCATTGCACTTATCAATTGCATGAATTAAAACATTTGAACAACTTGTCAAATTAACTTCCCTTTCTTGTGAAAGATGCCAATTTAATTCAATAAAAATACAATATTTTACTGGGTGTGTTACTTTCTTGATAGTACAGTTAAATGTGTAGGTATCCTCAGTATTTCAAAAGAAAATGTTATCTCTTTTACGATATATCGATAATTTTTATCAAATATTTTATAGAATTTATCAGATATAAATACGCCATGAAACAATTATCATAAAAGCACTGACATTTGGTTTTAGGTCGGATGCAAATAAACCATTATTGTCTGCACTCCACAACAGATGTTAGCTATAGCTAAAGCGTTTATCAAACAGCAAATTAAACAGGATATGTTTTAAGGAGAAAATTATTTCATTCACAAAACCCCTCATATCATTATAGTATATTTGATTATTACATATCCTTTGGTAGATTTTTTTCAACAAAAATTTAATTTACTATATTAGCGAAGAATTTCTGAACCTGTATCTCCTGGTTAATTGTTAAAAAAAGAAAAGGTTTTGTTTGTTTTTGGAGAAAAAAATTAAAGTAAATGTATTACTTTTACACACAGCAACATTTCAATTGTCCACTTTCGGAAACTACCATTTGTTATAGATATGTGTTTCTAACATGATAAAATGAATAAAAAGCATATTTAACTAATCATCTTATTTGCAAATTGAACAACATCTCGAGGCATATACCTTTTTTAGATTTTTAGCTCACCTTGCACAAAGTGCAGGTGAGCTTTTAGGATGTCTAATCAAATGCGTCCGTCGTCCGTCCACATTTTTTTTATTCAAACGACATCTTCTATAATACCACTTGGTCAATATTAATGAAATTTGGCAGGAATTTTCTTTGTATGAAGCTCTATCAAGATTGTTCAAAGAATGCCATTCCATGCTATGGCAACTAAAAGAAAAAACTTAAAAGTTCTTATACTTTAAAATGGAAAGGGCTAGAGCTTAAATATTTCTCACAAGGCATTAGCTTGTTGGTTTCTACAAAGTATATTCAAATTATGGTCTAGAGTTGAAAATTGGTCTCTGTTTTGAGGGTTAAAGGAAGGGTTTTTTTATTGCAAGGTTATATAGACTTTCTTTGTAGGGATAAATTGAGATAGTGTATCTTGAATATTTTGTCTCAACAGACATTGTTATGAAGGTTTTTCTGTTAAAGCATTAGAAAGATGAAAAGGTTGTTGAATGTGAATGATAATTCAAAACAGAGTCAATCAGAATAGCACAAATTTGAGAGCTACAGTGAAGTTGATTTCCCCATTCAATAATGGATTCTTCCATTATTTTCGTAATATCATCAGAAAGGAGACTGTGTCATTTCCGAAATACAATGTAAAATATTTCGGTTTTTGACAATGACTTGCACATTTTATTGTGTAAGATATTGCACAAAGAAACGAAAGTGAACAAAAAATGTATTTTTTTCACAGAAATTAGCTGATTAAGATAAAAGTTTAATTTACAGTACGGATATTACTTTTAAATCCTTCCGGTTTGCGGGAAAAATCATATATTTCAACATTGTGTACACCGGTCTTACTGATGAACGAATTATGTCATAATATTACATTCTGAGAACAAACATACAATTCAAATCATTAAATAATGCATATCAATCAGTCCATTCAACAACTTTGCCTCAGAAAACATCTGTATCAATCTGACCTCGTGTTGAGATTATAAATTATACTTAACCGGAAGTATGACAAAATTGACGCCATATACAAGAAAATTGAGAAATTTTGTAAAATAAACTCGTATTTCATTATAAAGAAGTGAAGATGAATACAATTATCGGTGTGCTTCGTTGAAACAGGTATTTTGTTAACTATTTGTGAAGTATTAAGGCATGATATTCAGTATTTATGTAAATATCACCTCCCGTGTTATGCTTTCTAAAATAATACATGTACACATGTGTTATTGACCTCAATAAATGTAAGTGAAAATGGAACAATAATTATGGTAATTATCCATGGTGCTAGTAATACTTAATTATCTTAATCATATTGTAAACTAAGCAAGAAAATTACGTAATTTAAAAATTACCTAACCTCACAATATTATCAATATAAACTTGAAAATCTACTCAAAATTACTTCCCAAACAGTAATTTGAAACATGAAAAGGGTTCATGTAGAAAAATAACACAAGAAAAAACTGATTTGACTCATGAAAATTTTGGTCAAACAGTCTGCCATGTAAAATTCTGACCTTCCTGAGATCCCTGCTGTTTGCTGTTGTTGTTGTTTTTTTATAAACCTGTGTATAACGCCACTAATGTGAACAGAAAGAAGTTTTTGTAGAAAGGGGTGTTCTAATATGATAAACCACAGATGCTTGGTGGTTAGATCCTGCCCCCAACATGATACCCCTGAGTAAACACTATCAAAAAATATTTTAATACTTGAACACTAATGGGATATCTGTTACAACTATAATACTTGTTTTTCTGAAAAAAAATACATATATGAAAAAAAATACTGTTTACCATCATGTATTGAGACTTGAGACCGGGCAGACAGGTGAATTGGTTGGGCCATTTTTCTTGACAGTTTTCTCAGCAACTATTTATCAGAGCCTCATGATATTAAGTATACAGCATTAACACATTGTCCCATACCATGGGATTTGATTTCAGGTATGTCGCTCATCCACTTCATGTTTACTGACTTAGTTAAATTCATAATAATGGTCAATGGTACGAATTTTTCGTAACAATTTTCTCAGCAACTACTTATCACAGCCTCTTGATATTTGGTATACAGCATTAACATGTAGTCACATACCATGGGATATGATTTCAGGTAAGTGGCTCATCCACTTCCCGTTTGCTGCATTAACAAGTGGTCCCAAGTTCAGGTCTATCGCTTATCCACTTCCTGTTTACCGACTTAGTTTAATGTTCGACATTAATGGTCAATGGTAGGAAATGTTTGTAACATAACACCCTCATAAGTCATGTTATTTAGTATACAAATGCAACCCGGCCATTTTTGTTTTGACCAATTTTTAGCTCGACTATACGAAGTATATGGAGAGCTGTCCTACTCGCCCCGGCGTCTGCGCCCGCGTCAAGTTTTGGTGCAGTAAAATATTTTTCACTATAATTTTGTCATTTCTTAAGGTATCAGCTTCAAACTTCAGATATATGTTCCTTATCATGAACCACATCTTATGTGACAAAACTCTAGCACCAGTATTTTCAGATTTATCTCCCCTTGAACTTAGAATTTTCCTTAAAAAATACTAATTTTTACTGTTACTTCTTTATTTCTTAAGGGATAAACTTCATACTTCAAATATATGTTCCTTATCATCAACCACATCTTACGTCACATCTTAAGGTTCATAACTCTAGCACCAATATTTTTAGATTTATCTCCCCTTGAACTTAGAATTTTCCTTAAAAAATACTATTTTATACTGTTACTTCTTTATTTATTAAGGGATCAACTTCATACTTATATATGAATATATATGTACCGTATCATCATTCACATCTTATGTGACAATGGTTATAACTCTATAGCACCAATATTTTTTGATTTATCTACCCGTGAACTTAGAATTTTCCTTAAAAATTATTATTTTTTACTGTTACTTATTTATTTCTTAAGGGATCAACTTCATACTTCAAATATATGTACCTTATCATTAACCACATGTTATATGTTCGGAAATAAGGTTCATAGCACCAATATTGCAAGAATTTTCTCCCCATAAACTTAGATTTATTTACTAGAAAAATGTTATGTTTTTACTATAACTTTTTTAGTTTTAAAGGTATCTACCCCAAACTTCAAATACTTATTCCTTATCATCAATTACATTTTATGTGACAATGTTCATAACTCTTGAAGCAATATTTACAGATTAATCTCGATTTGAACTTTGGATTTTCTTTAAGAAATATTATAACTTCTTTTCTTTTTAAGGTATCTACTTCAAACTTCAAATATATATTTCTTATCATTACACACATGTTGTGTGACAAGGTTCATAACTCTAGCTTGACTATTTCTAGAATTATTCCCCTTTGATTTTGGAATTGATGTTAACAATGCTATTTTTTTTACTATAACTTAATATATAATTATACATAATTGATTTTTCTTTCATAGTTTTGTCTTCCTTACTGTGTCCAGTATTTTATTAGTCGAACTTTGCTGTCTTCTGTGACAGCTCTTTATATTGAAGTATTATCCAAATTTGTACTTCGTCTTGTTAATTATGATGTCATTGTTAAAATTTTCATGATGTAAACACGCTACAGGGAGTGTATTTTTTAGCAACGTGTACTTTAAAGAAAAGATAAAGAAGAGGTATTTCTATACACTTGTTTGCATTCCTGTTGCTGTTGGCCAAAATACTTTACATGATTTGACACTAACCATTAAATGACATTAAAGAATTTTATAAACCTGTTGCTTGTTTTTAAAAAGAAAAATACTTTTAAGATCTATTCCTTAAGGTGAGCGATATAGGGCCACCATGGTCGTCTTGTTTAAAAAATCTTTCTACTACTTTTTTTGTTTTTCATAGACTTCTAGGGAACCCCAATTTCCAGAATTTTATATGATTAATTGATAAATATCTAAACGCCATGTCTAAAACATTTGACATACGCTTTCTCCTGAATTACGATTTTTGTATTCACTTCATACTTGGCATGTATCATGTTTACATTTCCTTGGTTCGTGGTATAATCTAAATACAAATAATATTGCTGTATATACACTTTTGTTTATGTTTATTAATGTGTTTGCTACAGAAAATAACATTGCCTCATTGAAACCTCTAACGCACAAATTTCACTGTTGTTATGATAAATTATTATTTTATAAAATATAACAGAAATTCTTTTCTTCATGAAATGCGGATACATACCGGTAAAGAGAATCCTACATAAATTGAAAAAGTATGAAATTATGAGGAAACAATCATTTATTTAACACATGAATGATTAAATGACAAAAAAAATTAAAGTAAATGTATAAAAATCATGTGTGGTAATGCTGAAGAAAATTGGTTTCGAAAATGAAGAAAAAAGAAGATATTATATAAAAAGTAACAGTTATAGACCATTAACAAGGAACAATGTGTCCTGACATAAGGGATGACAGAATGTTCCCATAAACATGTGTCAAGTCATCACTAGCCCTGTTCTACAAGGTAAATCTCTCAAAGAAACATATCCTATATTATAACAGAAAGGTAATGATACCTGAATAACATGAAATGTGTCGGGTCATCATAGTTATTAATTCTCATGATGTTTTACAATCTTTAAAATATCAAATATATGTGTAAATATCATTTAATCATTTTCTTAATTATGTGCACATTACTTCAAATTTTACATGGCATAGCTGTATATATTTAGTACTTTACTTGATGAAAACAAATGTATATGTGCACTAGTGGGGGACACTTTAAACTTCTTTACTTACTTACCAGTACCTCATATAAAATATTTTTATTTATTGATATTGTTTTTTCCGATGAGTTATATCAACATTTTAAATATATTTCAGTAAGACGACTTCTTTTTTAAAACTATTTTTTTTTCACAACAAAAAAATCAAATTTCAATGATACTTTCTATATTTGGTCGTTTATCTCCAAACATTATTTCTGTTCTAGTGTAATTATGTGTTGCAAAGCAACGGTTTGAAATGCATCTTATTGAAATTAATAATATTTGTTAATAGTTGTGGACTTGAAAACAATGGAATTAAAATGAAATTTCAAATGGCATTTTATCGCTTATTAACACAAAAGACGTTATCTAGAATTTTATATTGTTAAAGATATACTATGCTCATCTTTGAGTAAAATATTTTAATCCAAGAAATTAATTACAACCTATGTAATTCTAACTGAATATGTCTAACTTGAATAAAAAATGAATAAACTATGCATTGGAAGTCACGTTCTCTATTATAGGACAGGTAAAGTTGGTCTTTCCTTAAAAAAACTGCCAGTTTTTTTAACAACACTATATATTCATACTGTGGTGACCTGTAGTTTTTAACATGACATATCAACTTGGTGTATTTCATAAATGTTGTTTATTTCATATTTACAAAGAGACTGTGTAGCAATTATCAATATTTTCTGATATCAAATTTGAGCATAGTATTGAGTAGTATGCAAAAGTTTTTTTTTTCTTCAAAATTTAATACTTTTTTCAAAGTTAGCTCAATGTAAGCATGACATGTTGAAAATGAAAGCTTTCTATTTTGGTCTTCCTTTTTAAATACATTCATTCAACTCTGACCGTATTAAACAATGTATTGGTAACACTGAACAAGAAGAAAGAAAAAGAAAAAATGGAAAAAACTTTTATAATAATACTCCTACAGATAAAAAAGAAAACATTCATAAAAATATGTTGCACTAAGAATTGTATGTATGCAGTCAACATTTTCCATGATTCTGATATTTGACTGGCGCGATAATATCTTCTGATCGTGTTTAAACCAGGTTTAAATTTAGATGCAAATATATTTTTTGTTTGTTTATAGCCTACTTTCCGATTTTATCAAATTTGTAAAATCTAATTTAGTCATGAGAGGTTACAACTGTAATGAAAATAATTCTGCATAATATTCTTATTCTTTTATTCATGATTATTATGTAAATAATTTGAAGGTCGTATTTCTATATTTATGACTCATTTGATAAACACAAGGTAGATTGTCATGTGTTCAGGGATATGTAAGAGACATGTAATGCATTAACCTGTTGTGATAATAAGGTAAACAAAACGGTTCAAAATATTTGAATCATAAAAATAATGAACAAATACTTAACTCTCTTTAGATTTGATCATCTCTGTCTTGATTTGAAGTCGTGACAAAAATTTCAAGTTATTATTGTTTTGTTTCAAGTCATGACTAATGTTAATGTTTTTATAAATATAAGGATTGGCATCATCACATTTGATAGTTTCAGGCACGAATTTCACGTGCGTCATTACAATAACAAATGTAAAGATTCTATTTAACAAACAGATAAGGATTTGCTATATAACATTAATTTGAAAGCAAAAACGAATATATACCGTTTCATGTTTTCATTTGGGAAGATCTTAAACAATATGTGAAATAATTACATGCTCTCTTGTATTTTTCCGGGACAGTTTAACACTACACTCTGCTCCGTCTGTAGTGCTCTCTTCAGCCTTTGGCCCATATCATGTTTGATGCCACACTGAAAAACTTTTTCACTGGTCATGTGAATCTGAATATTGGTAGGGATGTGTTCCTTAAACGTTGCTTTCCCTAGTTGATCTCTGCTTTCAAAATTCTGTGTAACAAACTAGTTTTCTCGTTTGTGAAAATGATTAATGAAGATTCTCCATTGCTTTGCTTTATCGTAAGTGTCCATTTCTGATACGAAAATTACAAATGAAGTGTTATTTTTTGCAATTTGGTGTTGGTTTAGGGTTTTACATTTTTGGCTCAATGTATAAAATATTACAGCGTACACGTATAACTTTACCAATGTCGTCTCTGAATATATGTGACTGGCTGCTAATAAAATATGTGTGTGAGTCTTTAATGCATTAAGTGACAGAAAATGACTTTCAATAGAAGTTGTGCAATAAAAAGCCAGATATCTCATCAACAGCCATTTTAGGAAATTCATCATAATGGTATTATAAAAGTATAATATATATTCGGCGTGATAACCTGTCTTTATAAAAACCATACACGCAAGCTATATGAAAGCTTTTGTTGGTTTGGTCCGTTCTAATCTTCCAGTATTATTTCTTAATACGTTTTCAATGACTTCTTATTTGTATGCCTATAATATTCACATATAATATATATTTTTCTTCAATTCGCATTGCTTTCTCTGATAAAAACTGTTTCAGAACTTTATCGTATTAATATATAATAATCAACCTTTTTTCTCACGTAGAATTATTCATTTTCATTCATACAAATATGATATTGATCTAGTGCTCATGATTCCAGCGGTGCATTTTACTACGGTGTATAATCACTGGCGCGAAATGTTTTATTTTAATGTAAAAACACGGACATTTTATTTTTGTTTAAAAAGTTAATAGAAATTTTATGAACTGTAAATTTCTAGCAGTTTTTACGTAAGCAGAATTGCAATGTTTTGCATTTTTACGAGTACTGGGTACAACGTATTTACTTTAACTGTTTTGAATAGAATACTGCTTAAGTCGGTGCTGAAGACTCGACATATATTGCATTTTTCATTAAACATAATTTATACACTAGATTCTTAACTCTGACGACAACTTAAGGTTTATTCCTATGCAACAGGTATATAATATTGTAAAATATTTTGGACATTCCAGGAAAGTTTCATCTATATTTATATCTTGATTTGTAGCTAAGATTCATTTTATTGCACTAAACATTGCATGAATTAAAATATTTGAAAGACTTGTCATATTCATTTCCTTTTCTTGAGAAAGATGCCAATTTAATCCAATAAAATACAATATTTTAATGGGTGTGCTTTATTTTCTTGATAGCACAGTTATATTTGTATGTATCCTCAGTATTTCAAAAGAAAATGTCATCTCTTTTACGATATATCGATAAATTTAATAAAATACTTTACAAAATTTATCAGATATAAACACGCCATGAAACAATATCTAGCAAACCACTGACATTTGGTTAAAGGTCGGATGCAAAATAAACCATTTTTGTTTGTTCCCCACAACAGATTTTAGCTACAGCAAAAGCGTTTATCAAACACGAAATTAAACAGGATCTGTTGTACAGATCACAAATCCTAATCTGATTAAGTTTATTCCTCTCATGTCATAATAGTGGTAGAATTTCTACATTTGGTAGAATTATTTATCATAACTATCTTTAGCGAAAAATACTGCTACATTTCTAAACCGGTTTTTTTAACGTTAACTGATAAAAAACTAACAAAATGTTATATTTTTATTTGGAAAAATCATTATAAAGTAAAGTATCTACTTTTACACACATTAGGATTTCAAACGTCCATTTTCGAAAGTTAGAAGAATTTCTAACTTGATAAAATGAATAAAAAGCATATTTGATATTAGCAAACTTTCATTTTTCGAGATATATACCTTTTCTAGATTTTTAAAGATTCTGAGAAGCACCCCCATTTCCAGAATTTTACATGGATAAATTGATAAATATCTAAACGTCAGACATACTTTTTCTCCTATATTACGATTTTTATATTCTCTGTATGCTTGGCATGAATCATGTTGTCTACAATTCATTGTTTTTAGTTGATGCTAAATAAAAATAATATTGTTATCTATAAACTTTTGTTTATGTTTGTTAATGTGTTTGTTTCAGAAAATAACATCGCATCATTGAAACAATAACATTGTGACCTTATATACACACATTCTCACTGTTATTATAACAAAATATTATTTAATCAAATAGAACAGAACCTTTTTTCTTAATGAGATGCGGATAGATAAACATTATTATTGTAACAAACAAAAACTGTTCTTCCGAATAATGTTGGTTTGAGTTAGATGTTGAACTTTAACTGTGCTCTTGTTCTATATTTAGTACCAAAACACAAACAAAAGCAAAGACAACACAACTTAACAAAACATAAACTTATACGTAAAGACGTATCGGTAAAGAGAACCCTACATAAATTGAAAAAGAAGTATGAAATTAAAACAGAAGGCTATAAGACAACATTTGTTTGTTTTGCACTTTAATGATGTTAATCTGATTGACAATTATTGAAAAGGAAACAATAAATAACAATAAATGTAAATGCATTACAAAAGAGTGTGATAAAGGTGAAGAATAATTGTTTGGATTGTGAAAAAAAGAAAAGGTTTTTAAAGATTATAGATCATTAACGCAGGGAAATTATAAAGAAATGTCAAGTGATCACCGAACCTGTTTTCTACCCGTTGTACTATGAGATAAATCTTCCAAAGAAATATATATCCTAGAATAAAACAGAACGGTTATAATATCTGAATCACATGAAAACACTTCAAATTTTACATTACATTGTATTTTTTGTACGTAACTTGTGCAATAGTGCGATATACTTTAACTATTTGGAAACTTTACTCATTTACCAGTACCACATATAAAACACTTCAATGATTATCAATTTTTTTAAATATTGTTTTGTCGGTGAGTTACATCTTATTATTTATACCTGTTTTCAATAGAACAACTTCCTTTTTTTAAACTATATTTTTCACAACAAAAATCAAATTTCACTAATACTTTCAATAATTGATCACTAATACCCAAACCCGAAGTGTCGCATGGTGCTAATAGTAAAAATATTTATGTCCGTTTTTCCTAAATATATTTAAACAGTTCTGGACTCGAAAGCAATGGAATCAAAATATGAAATGGACATTATATCGTTTATCATAGACGTTATTTAGAATATTATATTGGAAAGAAGTATGTAATAATTTGTTCAAAATAAACACAAAAGAACCTTTGATCAATGTTAGCATAAAAAAACAAAACAAAAACAAACAAACAAACAAAAATATTAAAAATAATACCCCTAAAAATAAAAAAAAATAAACATTCATAAAAAATATGTTGCACTATGAATTGTATGTATGCAGTCAATCTGTTTCATGCTGGCGCGATAACAGTTTCTGTTCGTGTTTAAACCAGGTTTAAATTTAGATGCAAATGTATTTATTTTTTGTTTATAGGTTACTTCCTGACTTTATCAAATTCTGTAAATCTAATTTAATCATGAGAGGTTACAACTGCAATGAAAATAACTCTGAATAATACTTTAATTCATAATTATTATGCAAATAATTTCAAGGTCTTTTTCCTCTAAATATGACTAATATTGTAAACAGAATAGATTGTCATGTGTTCACGGATATTTAAGTGAAATTTGATGCATTTACCATTCGTGATAATAAGCTAAATCAATCAGTACGAATTGTTTGAATCATAAAAATAATGAATAATATTATAATATATAATGTAATAATAATATAATATACAATAATGAATTTCGTTTTGAATTTAATAATTTCTGTCTCGATTATATGTCGTGGCAAAATTTCAAGTTATCATTGTTATGTTTTATGTTTTCATGTTTTTATTTTGCAAGATCCTAAACAACATGTAAAATAATTACATGCTCTCTCTTTTTCCCGGGAAAGTCAACACTACACTCTACCCCGTCTGTAGTGTTATCTTCAGCCTTTTGCCCCTATCATGTTTGACACTGAAAACCTTTTCAATGGTCATGTGCAGCTGAATATTGGTAGAGATGAGTTTATTAAACGTTGCTTGCTCTACTTGATCTATGTTTTCACATTCTGTATAACAAACTTGTTTTCCCGTTTGTGAAAAAATAAGCAAGTTAATGTAGATTTTCCATTGTTTTCTTTATCTATAGTGTCTATTATTGATAGGAAAATTACAATTTGAAGTGTTATTTTGCAATTTAGTGTTGGTTCAGGGTTTCAAATTTTTGTTTAGATTAATATCGAAAATACAACATTGTACTTATATAACGTTATAAATGTCGTCTCTAAATATATGTTTGACCGGGTGTTTATAAAATATGTGAATTTTCGATTTATTGAATGACTAAAAATAACTTTCCTGAGAAGTTGTGCAATAAAAAGCCAGTGAAAGCGTCTACAGCCTATAACCTATCTTTATAAAAAAATTGCTTTCTCTGATAATAACAGTTTACGAACTTTATCGTACTAATATATACTGATCCATCTTTTTCCTCACGTAGAATTATTAACATTCATTCATACAAATATGATATTGATCTAGAGCTGAAGATTCCAGCGTGCTTTTTACTACGACGCATAATCACTGGCGCGAAATGTTTTATTTTAATGCACAAAAAATGCTTTCATTACCACGGCCCTTTTTTATTTTATTTTAAAGTTAATTGAAATTCAAAACATTTTATGACTTGTAAATTTCTAGCAGTTTTTACGTAGTATAAAGGCAATGTTTTGCATTTTTACGAGGAACGGGTACAGTGTATTTTCTTTTATTGATGTGGATTAACGATTGCTTAAGTTGGTGCTAGAGGCACGAGAGATATTTCTTTCTTTTTTAAAATTTTATGAACATATACACTAGATTTAAACTTTTCGACCACAACGCAAAGTTTTTGTTGTGCAACATATTTATAATAACGTAAAATATTTAAGACTTTTCCGAAAATTTGCATCTATACTTATATCTTAATTTGTACTTAACATTCCTCGAGAATTACAATTCGATTGCACTAATCATTGCATGAAATAAAAAATTTGAACGATTTGTCAAATTCATATCCCTTTCTTGTGAAAAATGCCAATTCGATTCAATAAAAACACAAGAAAAGCATTGATGCAAAGCATCGAAGGCCACGCCAAAAATATTTGATCAAGAATTATTTAACAGAAGATGTGTACTATATATCAGTACCATTACATGTGACCTGGAGGGTAGGATAACACTTGAACCCAAAAGAATATACTCTGTCTTTCCAAGATGCAAAGACATTTTACAGCCAATTAACATCAATGTAGACCACAACGATATTCGAAATCCGGCTTTTAGTATTGCCAATAAAGCTAAGGGACACGCTGTTAAACTAAGCCTGCAATTTCATTAAAATAATATCACGATGCACATGTTTTTTTACATAAAGTTATTAAACACAAATATAACAACATGTTTGTTCACTTGTTTTTACGAATTAAAAATAAACACTAATCGACACAACATCATATTAACTGCTTATAATAACAACTCCTTCCATGGGCCAAACAAAAAAGCATTCCATTAGAGACGACGCCGCTGACCGGCGTCGCCAACAATATTTTACTGTGTGTTACTTTCTTGATAGCACAGTTTAATTTGCAGGTATCCTCAGAATTTCAAAAGAAAATGTTATCTCTTTTACGATATATCGATAATTTTTATCAAATATTTTTACAAAATTTATCAGATATAAACACGCCATGAAACAATATCTAGCAAACCACTGACATTTGGTTTTAGGGTCGGATGCAAATAAACCATTCTTGTTTGCACCACACAACAGATGTTTGCTATAGCAAAAGCATTTATCAAACATATAAAGGATATGTTTTATGGAGAAAAATATTTCATTCACAAAACCTAATCTGATAAAGTTTAATCCTCTCACGTCATAATCGTAGGCATGATAATAACATAATTTGGAAGAAATTTTTATCATCAGAAATTTGATTTACTATCTTTAGCGAAAAATACTGCCACATTTCTAAACCTGTATGTTCTGGTTAAATGATTAGAAACCTTACAAAATGTTTGTATGATTCGGAAAAAAAAACATTATAAGTTAAGTTAATACTTTTACACAGAACAGCATTTCAAACGTTAGTTATATATATTTCTAACATGATAAAATGAATAAAAAGAATATATGACTTTTAATCTTATTAGCAAATTGTTATTCCTCTAGATTTTTAAATAACTTTTTTTACTACTTTTTTTTGTTTTTCATTGACTTCTAGGGATCCCCCATGTCTAGAAATTTTTATATGAATCAATGGATAAAAATCTAAACGCCATATCAAAACTTTTGACATATGTGATAATGTTTCCTCCAAAATACGTTTATTCTGTTCACCTCATGCTTTGGCATAAAACATGTTTACATTTCCCGGTTCACAGTTTTATGTTCAATAAAATAATATTGTTATCTATAGACTTTTGTTTATGTTTGTTAATGTGTTATTGTTTCAGAAAATAACATTGCATCATTGAAACAATAACACTGTGACCTTTAACGCACAACATCTCACTGTTATTATGATGAAATATTATTTATCAAATAGAACAGAACTTCTTTTCTTCATTAAATGCAGATACATGAACATCATGTAACAAAGAAAAGCTGCTCTTCTTTCAAATAATGTTCACTTAGAGTTAGATGTTATCGTGATCTGTGCTCGTGTTCTCTGTTTAGTACCAGAGCACAAACAGACAAAGAATACACAACTCCACAAAACATAAACCTATATATTTAGACGTACTTGTAAAGAAAATCCTACATAATTTGAAAAAGTATGAAATTAAAGTACAATGTTTAAAAGTAAACAATTTTTTATTTTACACATTAATTATTTAATTTGATTGACATTTTAATAAAAAGGAAACATCAATATAGTAAATGTATAACACTCGTGTGTGATTATGCTGACGAAAGTTTCTCTCGAGAATGAAGAAAAAAAGGAATAATATAGAAAGGTTTTAGACCATTTACAGGGAACAATGTGTCCTGACATTAGCGATGACAAAATGTTCTCATATTTTTTCTTCAATTACCTTCATTTAGCTCTTACCATATCAAAAAACATGTTAGCAACACTGCTCAAGGAGAAAAAGCAAAACAATATGAATAATACCCCGACAGGTAAAAACATAACATTCGTAACATTATTGTATGCTAAAAACTATATGTATGCATTCAATCTTTTTCATGATTCTGATATTTGACTGGCGCGATAACATCTTCTGATCGTGTTTGGACCAGGTTAAAATTTAGATGCAAATGTACTTATTTATATTTTGGTAATAGGTTTCCTCCTGACTTTATAAAATTTTGTAAATTTAATTCGGTCATGAGAGGTTACAACCGTTATGTAAATAACTTTGCATAATACTTTAATTCATAATTATTATGCAAATGATTTCAAGGTCTTATTCCTCTATGACTCTTTTGGTAAACAAAAGATAGATTATTATGTGTTCAGGGATATTTAAGAGATATGTAATGCATTTACCTTTCATGATAATAAGATAAACCAATCGGTGCAAAATGTTTGAATCATAAGAATAATTTACAAGCTATGAAGTCTTAATTACACGTCGTGACAAAATTCAAGTTATCATTGTAGTGTTAAGCCATGACAAATGTTACTGTTTTATAAATCTATTTTATCTATTATAAATTTATAAGTCACAGTATAACATTTTTTGTAGTTTCATCTCAATAATAAACGTTCATATTTTATCAAACTCGTGATAAAATAATGATTTGCAATATAATATGAATATGAAAACAATAATCAATATATCATTTTCATGTTTTATATATTGAATTTGATAACACAATAAATGTTAAATATTAGTTCAAACAATATTTTATCAGTTCTTTTCATTTATATAAAAAGGTACTTAAAAAAAAATTTTACGGTTTGAGTAGGACGCTTAAAAAGCATTTTTTTGGAAACTCTCTCTTTTGTCAAATATTAGTCAGTTATTTTCAATATTCTTTACTTTTATTGATACGATTCATTTTAAGCACTTATTAATAAAATTAATAATAACTATATACAGGGATAAGAAAAAAATAATGTATATACTTATTATTGTTTCGTAAGAGATAATATTAGTCAATAAAGTACTTCGAACGTAATTTAGAATGAATTCCATTTTTCACTCGTCTGTCCAAAACACTATAAGCGTTGAAACACATTTCTTCCACCGGCCTTCTCTGAAAATAAAAAAACACTTTAATTTCATTATAAAAATTAATAAAGAATTAAATAATTTGTCGAGATATTTATGTTGTTTTTCACTAAAAGTAAGAAACTCATACATGTTTATTGTTGGATCTACATAAAGGCATATTGTTATATCTTCTCTAAAAATATTTTGTATGGCTGTATTATAAACAATTGATTGTAAATGTTTTTACCAAATGAATGTTATTTATCAATTCATTTTGTTGTATGAAGTTTAATGTCAAATAAAATATTGAATTAAATTGAATACTGGTTTTGAATTGTTTTCAGAAAAAAATATCTATGAACTTGTATTTTTTATCAATTGAAGCTTAGGTTTCTGATAAATATTATGTTTTCCCAAGCCAATTAGACGAATTAGCTGTAAATATCAAAGGTTTACCTGTATCAGTATGAAATTTCTCGTAAACACAAGGTTTATCGATAAGATTTGGTTTTAAATATGAATGAAGATAACAATTTATCTCAATCTTGCTAATATGTAAAATTCAGAACAAGAGGTATTTCATAGAGTTATGTTACATTAACAAACTCGTTGTAATTTGAACTATTCAGTTAGATATATATCACTTCATAGCAAAGGATTTTGTTCTGAAACTATGTTTGTAAGATACAATTTAAATATAACTATTTAACATACAAGTTAACAAACGGCGCAGCACAGATAATTTATTTGTCCTACTTGGACATTTACAGTTCATCCTTACATACTATACATTCGAACATATATGGATTAAGTGTTTTATAAATTTGTAGGAAATACATTTAAATGTAGTATAGATAAATTTAGTTTAAAATTGATACATCTGAAGCTGAATTAATATTTACACATAAATAAATTTTGATGTAATTTATAATTAGTTTGATGCATTTTCTTTCCGAAAAATCGAATGAATGATTGCATTTTTTATCTTAACAATTCACTCTATCTAAATTTGCTTGGGTATCTTTAATTACATCTTCGAATATATTGTAATCAAAATATAGTGTAAGCTGATCAAAGTAACACCAATTAAAAAGCCATCCTCGATTTGTAAATTGACAAAATTGACATTGCCTCTCATTTCTATTCATGTTTTAAATAAAATATTTATAAGAAGACATGTGTAATTATGCAAGCGTATGTCTTAAACTTAAACATTTTAACTTCTTAAATGATCTGAGATTTCAAAATCTGGCTTTAATTCAGTGAATAATAAGAGGGAAAATTTTAAAGACATGGCCTGTTCTTTTTCACGGTCTTCTTTTGCAAACGTGTACAATGCAAAACAGAATACATCCTTTATCAATTTATTCATAATGATGAAATTCTATCAAACAATTACTTCAAATAAAGTGCACATCTGTTTCGAATCTTTAAACCATATGTGAGGGGTATGTAAGATATTGTTGTGTGGCGCGCTTATTCTTGATAAAAATTGTAAAATATTTGATTAGAATAATCAATTTATCTATACAGATATCTTCTATTTCTTTTAAAAGACTGACGTTACATACGAAAAATAAGTGTGTTATCAAATATCAACCACATCTTTTAAAATATGATGTTATTATTGAATCAAATTCACGTTTGATATTGAAAGAAAAACAAAATTGACTAATCATTCAAATATTTTAACGAGTGGAATAAAATGTTTAGACCTACTTTATTTTTCTTTCGAAAATGTTCCTGAAATTAAATTAGCCATATAGATCTGTGAAACATTATGATCGTTACAGAAAAGTTTGAATGTTTACTTTTTTATCACTGCTATATAAACCCCAAAGTATGCCAGCATTAGATTTTTGCTGGCTTTTAAATTTAGCTAACATTATTTACATGCCGTGCGATATGCAATATGCAAATAGAAAAAATGCGACTATTCTAGAATGTAAGAACTGGTTATAGGCCATTTAGTGTACATGTCTCTGGAAAGTTGATATTATAGTTTATTAATATGATTAGGTATTGGTGTAGAATACAAAAATTGAATGGAAATTCTGCTGTTAAACACATATATACCATGATAGTAAGTGATTTAGATAGAAATATTGCATATAACGGTTCTAATTGGGCATTTCAAATAAAAACAATGTTAGATAAGTTAGGGATATGTCAGATATATGGCGAAATCAAGGAAACCAGGAACATATATTGAATGCTATTAAACAAAGAATTTTTGATCAATACACCCGGTTTTGGTACAGTGAAATTAATAACTCACAGAGACTTCTAACTTATAGTAGATTTAAACATTCATTTGAACTTGAATCATATCTTGATAATTATTCGATAGACAAAAAATTCAAAATAGCACTAACAAGGTTTCGTCTGTCATCACATAACTTAGAAATTGAACGAGGTAGGTATAATAATGTAATAAGAAATGAAAGAATATGTCAATTTTGTAATCTAAATATGATTGAAAACGAATATCACTTCCTATTAACTTGTCCATTATACTCAAATATTAGAAAGAAATATCTGCGACGTAATTATTATACATGGCCATCTTTAAATAAATTTGATCATTTGATGATGACAAAAAATAAAAAAGAAATAGCAACACCGTAGGGAACGTGTTACAGTATCGCGTTTTTCGGTTACAGTATAGAATTTTCAAGATGGAGGATTATTTATGGGAAGAGAGGTAGGTGATTTTTATTCAGGTTCATACTACAAGTAGTTTAGTTTCTAAACGATATTTTTGTGCTTTGCTTGTAAGGAACAAAAGTCATATATTTCTTCCGACCCTGCACCGCAGATTTATCTCTATATTGTCTCATAAATGTGCAGATTTGACGGTCGAGAGACCAACGCATTTTTCTCCCATTCCGACATTATTTAAGCATGCCAAGATAAAGTAAATCTACAAAACGTTAGTCCTTTGTGTTTAGAAACGTTTATAAAAGTAAATGACCAGTTGAACCTATTTTCCTGTTGGTCAAATGCGTTTGAAAAAATAAACAATGTTACAGTATAAAGCGAGGTTATTTTTGCAGGGTTACAGCATAGACCTAGCGACTTTGATCCGATTTTGTTACAGTTTATACCCAGATTTCGGTTACAGTTTAGATACTTGCCAAATTTCAAACAAAGTTCGTGTATCCATTATATTTATGAAATAACTCATACCTTTCTATTTAATACATTCTTGAAAGGTTGTATTACTTTTTTTTCTTCAGCAGAAAAGTTATAGTTTGCTATTTTTCTTACTTTAAGTTTCAGATTGAGACTTTTTGCAGAATAAGTTATGTCCTAAGTTAGGACTGTTTTCACGACAACGACAGTAACTTTTATCGAATTGTATTGAGGGAAGAAAGATTATTGCTTGATTTCATTACACATTATAATAATGCCTAATAGTAATAAAATAGAGAAAAAAGAATCCTTAACAGAAGTCCAACACGGAAAATATGAAAATGTTTCAGGCCCAGTTTGATTAAACCTGTTCATGGACGGTAGTGGTAACTGCAAGCTACCGTCCAGGCCTCCTAGCACCGGCTTCAGCAGAATTCACATTAAACATGAACTGGTACACTTTAGATTTTTTAACATCTGTGGATGTGTTCATATGGCGGTTATCATGGAACCTTCAAAGTGACACGTTATTGCCATTCTATGAAAAGCGGCATATTACCCCCAGGTTAAAAATTGCGTGTGCCCTAAACGAGAATACAATGAGTGAAACTAAATAAAATGAAATTTTGAGAGGGGATTGGAGGTTATGAAGCCTGCATACCATAGATAAGCTGTCAAAAACACAATTAACAAGCAGGCAATACCCTAAGAATGATTAAACAGTATTTAAGTGAGCAATACTGCAACCTTAAATTTTATTTTAAGTTGGAATTTCCATCTACCATAATGTATTTTTTAAGTATTTAAAAGGGTTTGTTACGTTTGGCTTTCTTGGATTTTAAGTTTCAACGACACTGAGGTCATGTGAAAACATTCCTGCTTTACTGTAAAGAAAGACCCCAGATACCATTTGTGAAACATTTCAGACACGAGCGGGCACCTGACTAGAACCCCCGACCTTCCGTAAATTAGCTTGATAAATTCCTCACATACAAAGTATCCAAATTTGGTAACAAAGTGATCCCTCGGAAGCATTAATCACAACAAAATTACAAGAGAATTGCAGACTCGGTTTGATTGAGTTTGTACATGAGGGATAATGAATACGTGCAACATCCCTCACGCCCCCTAGCACCGGCTTGAGCGGTACTCAATTCTCAACACTTAATAGTGCTGGCATCAATGATCCCGAAGGACCAGAAAAATATAGCAACACTGAAGTGAAGACAGGGGCAACTTTTTACAGCTGCCACACAGCACTTGACACCTACTGTTGTGAAGTATAAAAATCTGGTAACAAAGTGAAAGTCATGATTGGATTGTAAATGAAAGATGATTTGAAGTCGACGGCCTTATCCCGACTCTGCCACTATTATGTACCTCCACAGACTCACTAGAGAAGATATTGTAATTGTCTGACCTTAATTTATACTCTATAAGGTTCAATATTATTTTCTTTTTCAGAAACATGACAACTGCTACACAGGATGTCTGAAATAAAAAAAACGACTTTTAATTTAATGATGACAAAATAATCCTAACTTCAACAAAGAAGCATTCGAAATGACGCCATGATCATGATTTGATTTGAATGCTTTTGGTTCGAGATGAGAAGGGTCTTTAAACATATTGCCTTTTTCAAATTTCGTATCAACGATTGCAACCAACTTACTAGTAATTAGTAGACAGTCATGTAAATTTCATCACATTTAGTCAAGTAGTAACTGAGCGGATGAGATTGCTCACACATCTGTACGACAGACGGACGAGTAGCCATCGGGCCAATAAGCTCACAGAGATTTAAAAGTCTATGTAACATTCATACATTTTACTTATATAATAGTATATATAGAAAATATCGAAGTCTAAACTGTAACCGAAATCTGGGTATAAACTGTAACAAAATCGGATACAAATCGCAAGGTCTATGCTATAACCCTGCACAAATCACCTCGCTCTATACTGTAACATTGTTTATTTTTTCAAACGCATTTAACGAACAGGAAAATAGGTTCAACTGGTCATTTACTTTTATAAAAGTTCCCTAACATAAAGGACTAACGTTTTGCAGATTTACTTTTTCTACGAATGCATAAATATTGCCGGAATGGGAGAAAAATACGTTGGTCTCTCGATTCAAATTTTCAAACTGTCAAATCTGCATATTTATGAGACAATATAGAGATAAATCTGCGGTGCCGGGTCTGAAGAAATATATGACTAGATACCGGATTCTGTTCCTTTCAAGCAAAGCACAAAAACATCTTTTAGAAACTAAACTACTTGTAGTATGGACCGGAATAAAAATCACCTACCTCTCTTCCCATAAATAATCCTCCATCTTGAAAATTCTATACTGTAACCGAAAAACGCGATACTGTAACACGTTCCCTACGGTGAACAAATCTCTCGAAATACATATACTTTGCAAATAAACTTCGAAAAGAACTTGAATAACTAATTGTCAGCTTTCATCTAGTTTTTCTTGAAAAAAAAAATTTTTTTTCATACATTTTATTTCTCCCTTTTTACATTTTGTACTGAATCATTCATTCCAATTCTGACTATACAAAACAGGTTTCTCTCTTAAATTACTGTTCTTGTTTATTTGTGACTTTTCTCTTGTCTTATGGTAGTGTTTATATTTCATGTGTAACTACTACAGATGTTAATATGTAGGCTAGAAGTGATGTTAGATATTGCTTTATCATGCTGAATAAATGTTGTTGTTAAAACACCACAAAAATATTAGCATTGATTCAGCCAAATTACATTTAACAAAATGTTCATAGTAAATGCACATGACAATAAACCAACTGCAAATATAAAAAATAAAATAAAAATAAAAGAACAAAGAAAAAAAGGAACAAAAAATCAATCAAACAAACACACAAAGCAGATGAAAAATCAAAAGATAGAAAGAACAAAAAATAAAATAATGAAAATAAAACACAATACATTTTATGTAATACATTTAACACTGTCTTTCAAATTTTTCATACATAAAACTTGTTCGGGTATAGAAGTTTTCTAAACATGCATGTTGTATCACTTCTATAATAAGTTAATGTTACAAAGGTTAGTACTTCAAAGCCTCAAAGATTTAAAGAAAGCCGGATATCTTTTGGTTATTCATGTTAAAAATCTTTCTATCTTGCAGCAAGATTAGTTTATCTATAATCTGCACATTTACAATATACTGTTCTACTAAATATAAATATTCGTCGTTTGCTTTTATATTGTTTTTATAGTATATCACTAGACAGCCATTCTTTAAAGATAAGACAGGTCGCTTGACAACCTGCACGTACACCTATTTTAAACACATGCAGAACAGTTTTCAAAAGTCAGTCAATTGCAAGCGGTATTTATTTATAGCTGTAACAAATCTACTAAAAGTTTAAATATTGTAACATACGTAAATGATCAGATTTACAACAAAAACGAAGGGAATTATGGCTAAATATATGGGAGTAAAGATAAAATTGAGGGCACGTTTACGGCGATATCATCTCTACTGGACCACAAGAGGGATTCAAGTTGGGCACCGTATAGGATGGAATGTCTTTAATCGTGCCCCTTGTAAGTTTATACACATCAATCAATCAAAAATATTATAAAACATTTAACCACATCAATGCGCAATGATTTTTTTTTCATTTTCAGGTATAACACAGTGTACAAAGAAATCAAAGAAAATGTACATATTGTACAATAATTTATATGGTTTCATTTTGAAAGTTAACATCAAATCGTTTTATCAAATGTTTATCATTACACGATTACTTATTTTAACACATTATGCATTACAATTATTAGCAAGAAATTTAACTTACTGTTAATTTTCGAAAAACATGTAATGCACATATAAAATGTTTGCGGGAATGAGAGAAGTTTTTATTTTATTGGACTATTAAAGGTAGACATTTCGCTCCAGTAGTATAAATATGTAGTAGTAAAAACACTGCCGGAAATTTGTGCAGTAGAACAATAATTTATTTGTTCCAACGTGAGAAAAATGAACAGTATATTTTTATACTCTGAAGATTATACTGAGCATAGATCCCTAATTTGTCTAGATCTAATTATCAGAGTAGAGGACTACACTAAGAATTACACCGTAGATATTTGTTTACACAAGAACACATGTCAATGTTTGTTGTTAAACCTATTGTTATCTAAATGTATGTTATCTAAATAAGTCAGAGTAAGGATCCATCAATTACGTATATCAATATTCAATAAGTACACTCGTTATATTATACAAAATGAAATTTCGTAGACTCTCAAGTTAAAATACTACTTTTTGTAACCCATATCCTTGTCTGACACATGAAACAAAATAGGACACACGATAAGTTCTCAATCTCAAAGGCGGGAATACTATTTATATCAACAACTTAGAAATGTCAGAAGAGGGCAAAAAATTATGATTACGAACAAATGCAAAAAGTTTAATTTCTTTCCCGAAAATTGTCTTTTTTTTTCAGCACGTTTATACACTTCTTCACAATAGGAAAATTTATGAATGACTTGATAACAATGGCCTTGATTCCGGCAGAAAAAGAACTTCAAGGTTGTAACGTATTTTAGGATGATGTTTTTGGATTTCTTAAAGCAATGTTAGTCCTCAAATGCTACAGATAGGAAAAAAAAACAATAATCAATATATTACAGTTTAATACTTTGGGCATTTACAATGTCTAAGATATCTTGTGATGATTTTTGTTTACTTTTGCGATTTCTTACTTTTGAATCTAATGAAAATGAAATCGTAAGTTCAGATAATTATGTGAAATATACAAATATGTATAGCTGGACATTAGAAAATTGAATAGTTCTATGTTTTACAATAATTTTTGAAATATTAACTTAATCATCATTCAAGTACAACAACATGAAATTTATTCTGACACCTTATTTGTCAAAAGCAATAATAAAAAAGATAAACCCCTAGCTTACATAAACAACTTTACAAGTATCAATACATTTTTTAAACTTGTTGTTTTAAGTCATTCTCTTTTCCAGTGTCAAAGAAATTGATTTCTTTCATTGAAGATTTTTTGCAAATACAACACGTTTTCATTTTGATAACTTTTTTGACATTTTTTTTTGATGTTCCATACGATATTTATACCTGTGTCATAACACACTTTTAAAAATACATGGTTAGTTTCTTGTTTTCTGATAAATATTAAGTTTGACATATCTCGTACAATTATGTAAAGTGTATCTGTATCACTGTAGTTCATCATATGTATCAGGTTTAGTTAACAGATAGGAGAAAACAAACATGTTGATAATTCATTCGATTAAGATTACACCTATCTCTATCCTGCCAACATCTTCATTCAAATCCATAAGTTTTTCAGAGGAGTTTTTTTTAACGTTTACAAAATATACAACTTACAGAATATAAAAAGGCCATTTCAAAAGTGTAGGTTTTAATTGTACAGCACTAAATAAAGATACGATGTAAATTTTCGAATGCAAATACAACACTTGCATCTATATTATATAAATCATCATGTTTCATTCTATGACATTTTCCTCCAAACGGATCCCTTGCAGAATTAAAATAATATTTTTACTCTAATATGTGTTAATGTTACATGATTGTTGGAATTGATAAATTAAGGCGATTGCTTAATTGGTATACAATAGGTTTTGCTATCGATAGCAACAAAGGTGAATTAAGAAAATTATCATGTACTTCTAGAATAAATGAAATTACTGAGCATGTTATGTATTCTAGAGTGTTAGAGTGATGATTTTTTTTGTTTTCATGAGAAATGATCCCAGCAAGGAAACATTTTGATGTTACTATTTTTATAACACGATGTTTTTGTGTTGTTTCATTCGTTATAAAAATAGACTTGATATTAAGACAAAACTAGGAGCAGTAATTTGAGTGCTACTTCAGTGTCAGGATTGATTAATTTTACAAAAGTAGTTACATTAAATTTAGAGACACCCAGGCACTCAGATATCTTTGAAACAAAATGTAAATGTTTAAAAATTTGATTTCATCATGCGAGGCACATAACTCATATAAAATCCACTTATTTATAATTTATTGTTTTACGTCGTCGTTTGCCCTCTGTGACTTTCGGGTTTTTTTGTTTGATATCACTTATTAAATTATCTCAAATAACTTATCATTGTTCATAAAAAAAGACTGGTTGCTTGACAAACTGCACGTATTTCAATTTCTTAACAGCTAACAGTTATTGGCAATATGTTTGAGCAGGAAATATGGAAACGTATAATAAAAGATTTTACTAGAAAAACATGCAGGCTTTCATGAAAAACAGTTTACAAAACTACTAAATTCTGTAATTATGAATAGTCGGTCATGATTGTAAATAAACAGATAGCCAATGTGTGTAGTTTCTAAGTGAGCTATGGAAAGATATTGAACATTTGTGAACTTCTATTATCAGTATTTATTTTTTAATGAACAGAGAGAAACAATTTTTTGATGTCGTGAAAAATTTTCTTTCGCTTAAAAAGAAGAATGAAATAAAACAATAAGAGCTTAACATGGAAAAAAATGTTACAATGCTTCATAACTCGTAACTTAACATGACATATTTTTGATATAACGAAGTCATCTTATTATATCATTCCAAAAACTCAGCTACTTTATGACAAGGTCGCTGCTAGAAATAAATAAGTCATTTCATATGTTTGTAAGTTCATTAAACATGCATGTTTAAGCAAAGTTTAGTTTAAACATATTTTATTCCTTTCAATTTTTTACAAGATGTAAAATGCAAAAATATAGAGAAAAAATATAAAAATACATTGTTTATGCAAAAAATAGTGTTTAAAGACCTTACTAGTCCTTTGCTGTAATTGTAATAAAGTATATCACACACGATAAATGCCTGATTTTTAAAAACAATATTTTATTCAATACCTAAAAAATAGAGAATGTAATGTTTGTTAAACGAAATTTGAGCGGAAGTTACATTACTTCTTAGTGTTTCCTTAAATTTTCATCATACAATTTGGCACGAATCGTTTATTACGTCACAACCTAAGACTTATGTTACTACTTTATCATGTTAAGGAGTTGCATTGTAATCTAAAATAGTTTTATGCACGAGTTTCAGGTGCGTCATAACAAGAAAAATATAAAGATTCTATCAAAATTACTATAACCATCAAACCAACTGACGATAATTCACTTTGCATTATAGATACGAAGACAATAAAACCGTATATTGTTTCATATTTTGTTCCGATAAGAATGATTCGAAACGTGCTGTATATTGTTTGTAACATACTATTATTTCAGGTGAGTTTAGTTCAATTACACTATTTAGTGAAATAAAGTTACAACAACATTTGTCAGACAGAAAAACTTAAAATAACAGGTATCAGAGCTTTACTTTGATTACATATACCTTTTTTCTGAAGTATAATTATTAAAGTATATCATAACATGTTGTTGTTGTTGCTTGATTGTACCAAGTTAAGGTAGTCTTACTGTATTGATCTCCCGCCAAAAACAAATTTTAACATCGGTCAATATCGTAATAAATCGGTCATTTCCGGAACGTTATTTTTCACAATCTTCGGTATCCGTTTATAACCAGAATTTAGTACATATATAGCGGTAAAGGATGAGTTTAATAATCCGGAAATAACCGATTTGCTACGATATTGAACGATGGCAGATTTTTTGAGCGAAAGCATTAAAGTAAGACTACCTTAATATTCCAAAATTAACGATACATTGATGGAAATCTATTATCTGTTCTGTATCTGATTGTTTTCTTTAACCGTATAGTTAATCATTATTTGATGTTATATTGTGTTAGTTTAATAATTATTTCATGCAGAGTACAAAAATCAATTTTAGTTTATGAAATATTATATCCGTGTTTGCTTTCTCAACGCATCGAACTTTAAATCATGGCACGTTAGTTTGACACGTGTATGGATGAAGTCTTTCTCCGCCTATTTAGGCACAAAATGCAGCTTTTGCGGTCAAGAACGGAACCCGGAAATGTCTGCGCTTAAAAGTAATGTTGAAGGACAAAGTGGTGATGATTTAATTCCGTGCAATTTCCACGGAGTATTAGCTAAATATATAAATTTTGAGCCAAAAATAGGTCATTGTACAGCAGTCAATGAGAACCTAAATGCACGGGGCTGCAACACGGCACAATTTTTGTTTTATTTGATAGAAAGATACTGCCAAATCATAAATTTCAACAAATCGTGTATTCAGACACAAAACTTGACTATAATGAAACAGGAACCAACATCTAAGAAGTGCAAGTAGTTTTTATTGTAAACAACGTGACACATGCCAATTATAAACATTTGAAAAAACAAGCATAAAATGCAATGTCACTGCATGGATCTAAGAAGCCATTATTGACTAAATATTTGTTTACATCAAATATTTTATTTATCTCAATATGTTGAAATGATGCAGTCAAATTATAAAATTAGATATAATACTTACTTTACAAAGAAGACAAGACTTTGCACATAAATCCTTTATATGAGCCGCGCCATGACAAAACCAACATAATGGGTTTGCGACCAGCATGGATCCAGAACAGCCTGCGCATCCGCGCAGTCTGATCAGGATCCATGCTGTTCGCTGTCAGTTTCTCTACTTGTTATAGGGTTTGTAAGCGAACAGCATTGATCCTGATCAGACTGCGCGGATACGTAGGCTGGTCTGGATTCATGCTGGTCGCGAACCCATTATGTTGGTTTTGTCATGGCGCGGTTCATATTTTCTTTTAACAGTAAAAAGGTGGACTTCGCGCGATGATATTTATTCATTTCATGCTGTCTTCCTCCATTCATATACGTACATATTTTGCGTTATTTGGAGAATGTTTTAAATGCTCAAATGCGGCCCGATGCATATTAAATGGTGCTCCTTAATAAAGTGGCTGACATAATACCATATCGGCAAGTTTAAATATATACTAGTACTTAACCAAATCCAGTGAATAACAATAAGTTATTGTAAAACTACTTTAATCGTTTTGTTCAACTCTTATAAAATTTTTCAAGAACGAATCTCACACGGCACTGTTTCAGATTTTAGATGTTTTGTTTAATTCATCTTAAAGGTTGCGAATAAAGTAAGTGATATTTGTTGACTAAAATGTTTCTTGCTTCTTGTAAATTGCACTTAGATAGTAATTAACTGATATTTATCAAAAAGAAACTAGAAATATAATTAGAATATGCAATAGTATCATATAAAAAAGACAACAAAACAACATAACCTATAATGTATCAGTCAAATAACTTGTAGGCGGTTTGTCTTTATTTTAAATGTTCTAATGTTTATGAGAGTGACCAAAATTAATGGCGGTACAAGATATATTTTAAGAGCATAATGCATAATGCAGAAAATTGCATTTTAATTCAAAATCGCTGTCAGAAAGTTTTAAAGAAATGAAATTGAGTGAAAATCTATAAAACGAAAATAAAATGTCCACGGGAATGAAAGCATTCTTGACATAGGAATAATAAAATAAAAACATTTCGCCCTAGTGTTAATATCTTGTAGTAAAAGCACAACTCGGGGACCTTAAGCACTGAAACAATAACTTATTTGTATGTACATACAATCTTACACTTTTCTCACGCTGAAATATTTATTTTAATACCTTGGAATGTCGTTAAATATGCTGTAATTTAAAATAGAACATATATATGTTACAAAAGTGAGGAACTTATAAATCGTTTTTTCCCAATTTTTCAAAATGAACTCTGACATTCTTAGACAAATGAAGAATGTCACTACAATTTACAACTACAATTTTATGACTTTAACTTTGCTTTGCACTATTTATTCATACAAATATATTCATATTAAAACAAGGACGTGGTAAACTAGTACAGTTTAAAGTCAAGAACATTCGTAATATCAAAATTGATTATCTTAAATGTATAAATTCATGTTGAATATTACTGTAAATATAAACTCTTTAAAAGAGCATTTAATATAATAAAATGATAAACTGTAATGCTGAAAGCATATATTCAATAGCTGGGAAAATAATTTAGACATTAGATTAAACAAAAACTTGTTTTACGTTGCCGGTATACGTAACAGTGTATTTTGAATGGCGTTTTTCCTTGTTGATCTTTGTTCTTACATTTCTTATGCCAATAGGTTAAATCAATATGACGTATTAGCTTACAATTGCTAAAAGATAACAAATACCTCTGGCTTCTTATTGCGTCATAATCTTTTGAAATGTTATAATAGTATAATTATTTCCTTATCATATAGACTCATTTTTTATGATATCTAACATTCACACTGATCTTTTATAATGAAAACTGTTTGATATAAATCAACAGAAAAAGAATACAATAAATACTTAAATATGTTATGCCTATCGAACAAAAAGTCTTAAACAAACTTGTGAACTAAAGATGTTATCAAAACCCTTTAGAAACAGTAGACAATAAAGATAATCTAAATAATAAAAACTCTATTGTTCTTACCTTAGTCACCTATTTTTTCTACTAAGCTACCAAGATCAGGCTATCGGTATAATTGTCATAAAACAAGTTTAATGTTATGTTTTTGAAACTTCTATCCAAGAGAAAAAGATGAGGATGTGTGGTGAAAATGTGAAAGAGTGTATTGTTCCTTTATTCTCTTGTTCAAGCGCATATTCATTTTAAGAAGTAAGACGTTGAAACTTGAAATGTCATGATTCTAGCCAGAGGTTTAACGCTTCCTGCAAATCCTTATTGTAACATTAGATACTATCTTGTATAATAACATTCATATATATTGACATCATATAACACATATAAAATTGGGATGGTACAACATATTATACAATTATTGGCTAGTGTGCCATTAAATATGATGTGGTATTCACCTACAGATGTCATATTGACCGAGGCGATATCATATTCAATGGCTCAGATGTTAATAATTGTTTTATTATATGAGTACGCGAATTTTTAGGATGTGAAGCCATCATATGACAGATAAGCTGTTTAAAGACAAAGGTTTTGTAAGTTGCATCTCTGCAATGCCCACAACGAGGCACACTCATTGCTTACATTAACTCGTTAAAGTGTTCTTCTGTAATAGTTTGCTTGTTTGTTTGTTTCATTTTAAGCATTTTCCCAACAGTATTTCAGTCATATAGGCGGGTAGTTTCCTAACCATCGTTCCTGGAGAGTTACACCAGTACTAGACTACCTTCCTCCGCGCTAAACTACCAAAGCATCTCCCGGGGATCGAACCCACGCAAGAGAAGTAACTGGATTAGAAGTCGACTCTAACAACTCGACCACGAAGGCGGTCTCTCTTCTGTAATAGAAATGTATTATGTAAAGGCAGAATTAGTCACACACTGCATACATTTTAAAACTACTGTATACTACTCTGTCGCGCTCCGAGAGTGAAAGCAGCGTTCAAAACAATGACAAGAAAAAAGATCTGGTATATAACGATATGAGGAGGCTTCTGGAAATGAGCTTAATTTCCTTTTTCTAAGAAATCATGAAAGATTAAACACTTAAATGCTTTTAATTTAGAGTTTTATATTCCACCATTTTGTTATCACAATAATTTAGGCAAACAAACGACAGTTTATTTTTGTATATTAAATGAGTCATTAATAGTGACGCACGTACTTGAAATTCATTCAATTTCCCTAGATTTCATCAAATTTATAAAGGAATTATTTTCATTGCACTTGTGACCTATCATGACTGCTTCTGTTTTACAGTTTGATGATATCTTGGATTTGGCTATAAACAAAAATTAAATACATTTGCATCTAAATTTATAACAGGTTTAAGCACGATCATGAAATGATATCGGCTAAATCAAACTTTCCCGAAGCTTGAAGAAATGAAATCTGCTTGCACACGACATTGCGTGCAAATTAGTTATCATAAATGTAATGAGGTGTCATATTGTTGCAATGCAGATGAATAAGCGTAATCCGAATTATTCGAATTGTTAACGAACTATTAATATACTATTTGTAGTTGACCACGTTTAATAAAAAGTCAGAGTAAGGATCCATCAATTATGTATATCTATATTCAATAAGTACACTCGTTATATTATACGTAGACTCTCAAGTTGAAACACTATTTTTTGTAACCCATATCCTTGCCTGACACAAGAAACAAAATAGGACACACGATAAGTACTCAGTCTCAACCAAAGGCGGGAATACTATTTATATCAACAACTTAGAATCTGACAATGTCAAATGTCAGAAGTGAAGACAAGAGGGCAAAAAGTTATGATTACGAACAAATGCAAAAAGCTGAATTTCTTTCCCGAAATGTGTCTTTTTTCACGCACGTTTTGTACACTTCTTCACATTAGGAAAATGTATGAATGGATAACATTGGCAGAAAAAGAACTTCAAGGTTGTAAGGTATTTTAGGATAATGTTTTTGGATTTCTTAAAGCAGCGTTAGTCCTCAAATGCTACATATAGAAAAAAAAACAATAATTAATATATTACAGTTTGATACTTTGGGCATTTACAATGTCGAAGATATCTTGTGATATTTGTTGTTTACTTTTGCGATTTCTTACTTTTGAATCTAATGAAAATGGAATCGTAATTTCAGATATGTGAAATATACAAACATGTATAGTTGGACATAAAAAAAATTGAATAGTTCTATTTTTTGAAATATTAACTTAATCATCATTCAAGTACAACAACATGAAATTTATTCTGACACCTTATTTGTCAAAAACAATACATTTTATAAACTTGTTGTGTTTAAGTCATTCTCTTTTCCAGTGTTAAAGAAATTGATTTCTTTCATTGAAGATATTTTTCCATATACAACACGTTGTCATTTTGATAACGTTTTTGACATTTTTTTGTTGTTGCATACGATATTTATACGTGTGTCATAACACACTTTTAAAAATACATGGTTAGTTTCTTGTTTTCAGATAAATATTAAGCTTGACATATCTCGTACATTTATGTAAAGTGTATCTGTATCACTGTAGTTCATCATATGTATCAGGTTTAGTCAACAAATAGGAGAAAACAAACATGTTGATATTTCTTTCGATTAAGATTACACCAATCTCTATCCTGCCAACATCGTAATTCAAATCCATAGGTATTTCAGAGGATTTTTTAAGTTTACAATATCAAAAGGCCTTTTCAAAATTACGGAATGTTTTTATTGTACAATACTAAATAAAGATACCATGTACATTTTCGAATGCAAATACAACACTTGCATCTATATTATATAAATCATCATGCTTCCTTCCAAGATATTTTCCTCCAAACGGATCCCTTGCAGAATTAAAACAATATACTTACTGTACTATTTGTTAATATTACATGATTGTTGGAATTGATAAATTAAGTAGATTGCTTAATTGGTAGACAATAGGTTTGGCTATTGATAGCAACGAAGATGAATCAAGAAAATTATCATGTACTTCTGGAATAAATGAAATAACTGCGCCTGTTATGTATTCTTGTCTTACAGGGGTGACTTTTTGTTTTCATGAGAAATGATCCCAGCAAGGATACTATGTTTATAGCACGATGTTTTTTTGTTGTTTCATTCGTTATAAAAATAGACTTGATATTAAGACAAAACTAGGAGCAGTAATTTGTGTGCCACTTCAGTGTCAGGATTGATTAATTCTACAAAAGTAGTTACATTAAATTTAGAGACACCCAGGCACTCAGATATCTTTGAAACATAATGTAAATGTTTAAAAATTTGATTTCATCATGCGAGGCACATAACTCATATAAAATCCACTTATTTATAATTTATTGTTTTACGTCGTCGTTTGCCCTCTGTGACTTTTGGGTGTTTTTGTTTGATATCACTTATTAAATTATCTCAAATAACTTATCATTGTTCATAAAAAAGACTGGTTGCTTGACAAACTGCACGTATTTTAATTTCTTAACAGCTAGTCATTGGCAATATGTTTGAGCAGGAAATATGGAAACGTATAATAATAGATTTTACTAGAAAAACATGCAGGCTTTCATGAAAAACAGTTTACAAAACTACTAAATTCTATATTATGAATAGTCGGTCATGATTGTAAATAAACAGATAGTCAATGTGTGTAGTTTCTAAGTGAGCTATGGAAAGATATTGAACATTTGTGAACTTCTATTATCAGTATTTATTTGTTAATGAACAGAGAGAAACATTTTTTTGATGTCGTGAACAATTTTCTTTCGCTTAAAAAGTACGATGAAATAAAACAATAAGAGCTTAACATGGAAAAAATGTTACAATGCTTCATAACTCGTAACTGAACATGACACATTTTTAATATAACGAAGTCATCTTATTATATCATTCCAAAAACTCAGCTACTCTATGACAAGGTCGCTGCTAGAAATAAATAAGTCATTTCATATGTTTGTAAGTTCATTAAACATGCATGTTTAAGCAAAGTTTAGTTTAAACATATTTTATTCCTTTCAATTTTTTACAAGATGTAAAATGCAAAAATATAGAGAAAAAATATAAAAATACATTGTTTATGCAAAAAATAGTGTTTAAAGACCTTACTAGTCCTTTGCTGTAATTGTAATAAAGTATATCACACACGATAAATGCCTGATTTTTAAAACAATATTTTATTCAATACCTTAAAAAATAGAGAATGTAATGTTTGTTAAACGAAATTTGAGCGGAAGTTACATTACTTCTTAGTGTTTCCTTAAATTTTCATCATACAATTTGGCACGAATCGTTTATTACGTCACAACCTAAGACTTATGTTACTACTTTATCATGTTAAGGAGTTGCATTGTAATCTAAAATAGTTTTATGCACGAGTTTCAGGTGCGTCATAACAAGAAAAATATAAAGATTCTATCAAAATTACTATAACCATCAAACCAACTGACGATAATTCACTTTGCATTATAGATACGAACAATAAAACCGTATATTGTTTCATATTTTATGCCGATAAGAATGATTCGAAACGTGCTGTATATTGTTTGTAACATACTCTTATTTCAGGTGAGTTTAGTTCAATTACCCTATTTAGTGAAATAAAGTTACAACAACATTTGTGAAACAGGAAAGCGTAAAAAACAGGTATCAGAGGTTTACTTTGATTACATATACTTTTTTTCTGAAGTATTATTAAAGTATATAATAACATGTTGTTGTTGTTGCTTGATTGTACCAAGTTAAGGTAGTCTTACTGTATTGATCTTCCGCCAAAAACAAATTTTAACATCGGTCAATATCGTAATAAATCGGTCATTTCCGGAACGTTATTTTTCACAATCTTCGGTATCCGTTTATAACCAGAATTAAGTACATATATAGCGATAAAGGATAAGTTTAATAATCCGGAAATAACCGATTTGCTACGATATTGACCGATGGCAGATTTTTTTGCGCAAAAGTATTAAAGTAAGACTACCTTAATATTCCAAAATTAACGATACATTGATGGAAATCTATTATCTGTTCTGTCTTTAACCGTATAGTTAATCATTATTTGATGTAATATTGTGTTGTTTTAATAATTATTTCATGCAAAGTACAAAGATCAGTTTTAGTTTATGAAATATTATATCCGTGTTTGCTTTCTCAACGCATCGATCTTTAAATCATGGCACATTTATTTGACACTTGTATGCCGCCTATTTAGGCACAAATGAAGCTTTTTCTCTCAAGTACGGAACCCGGATATGTCTTCGCTTAAAAGTAACGTTGAAAAAACAAAGTGGTGATGATTTAATTTCATGCAATTTCCAAGGAGTATTAGCTAAATATATAAATTTTGAGCCAAAAATAGGTCATTGTACAGCAGTCAATGAGAACCTAAATGCACGGGACAACTTTTTACAGCTGCCACACGGCACAATTTTTGTTTTATTTGATAGAAAGATACTGCCAAATCATAAATTTCATCAAGTTCGTGTATTCAGATGCGAATAGCTGACAAAAAAACTTTACTATAATGAAACAAGAACCAATATCTGAGAAGTGCAAGTAGTTTTTATTGTAAACAACGTGACACATGCCAATTATAAACAATTGAAAAAACAAGCATAAAATGTAATCTCACTGCATGGATCTAAGAAGCCATTATTGACTAAATATTTGTTTACATCAAATATTTATCTCATTCTTGATCAATATGTTGAAATGCTGCAGTCAAATTATAAAAAAAATGTAATATTTAATTGAAAAAAAAAAACAACAACAAAACTTTGCATATAAATCCTCTAGATTATCTTTTAACCGCCATGATATTTATTCAATTCAAGCTTTCTTCCTCCATCCATATCTGTACATATTTTGTTATATTTGATGAATGTAGCGACCTGATAAATTTTAAATGGTGCTCCTTATTTAGGTGATTGACATAATGTCATTTCGGCACGTTTGAAAATATACTAAGTAAAATACAAGAATGTAAATTATAAAAAGTGAATGTTATAAAATACATTGATCTATATGTTTGCCTCTTACGGAGTTTACTTAAACGGTTCTCACACGACGACGCTTGAACAGATTATATATGCCTTGTTAAATATATCTTCAAAGTTGCGATTTGTTGACTAAAATAATGTATCTGTGTGTCTAGCTACATGTAGATTGCAGTTTGATAGATACAAACTAAGATTTATCAAAAAGAAGATATACGCAAGGGTATCAGATAAAAAAACCGAACTTATTATGTAGCAGTCACAGAGGGTAGAATTTTAAGGATTTTTGTCTTTATTTTAAATGTTGTAATGTTTATGACAATGAGCAAAATTAATGGCGGTACAAGATATCAAGATATATTTCAATAGCAAAATGCAGAAAATTGAATTTTTACCATCAAAATCCCTGTCAGAATTTGTAAAGAAATGAGATTAAGTGAAAATCTATAAAACGAAAATAAAATGTCCACGGGAATGAAAGCATTCTTGACATTTGAATAATAAAATAAAAAACAATTCGCCCCAGTGTTAATATTTGCTAGTAAAAGCACAACTGGGGGACTTTAAGCACTCGAACAATAACTTATTTGTATGTACATACAGTCTTACACTTTTCTCACGCTGAAATATTTATTTTAACACCCTGGATGTCGTTGAATATTTTGTAATTTTTAAAAAGTAACATATCTATGGTACAAAAGTGAAGAACTTATAAATCGTTTTTTCCCAATTTTTCAAAATGAACACTGACATTCGTAGACAAATGAAAAATGTCACCACAATTTACAACTACACTGTGAGGGCTTTGACTTTGCTTTGCAATATTTATTCATACAAATATATTCATATTAAAACAAGGATGTGGTTAACTAGTAGAGTATAAAGTCAAGAACATCCGTAATATCAAAATATCAAAATTGAGTATCATAAATGTATAAATTCATGTTGAATATTACCGTAAATATAAACTCATTAACAGAGCATTTAATAAAATAAAATGATAAAATGTAATGCTGAAAGCATATATTCAATAGCTGGGGAAATAATTTAGACATTAGATTAAACAAAAACTTGTTGTACGTTGCCGGTATACGTAACAGTGTATTTTGAATGCCGTTTTTCCTTGTTGATCTTTGTTCTTATATTTCTTATGCCAATAGGTTAAATCAATATGACGTATAAGCTTACAATTGCTGAAAGATAACAAATACCTCTGGCTTCTTATTGCGTCATAATCTTTTGAAATGTTATAATAGTATAATTATTTCCTTATCATTTACACTCATTTTGTATGATATCTAACATTCACACTGATCTTTTATAATGAAAACTGTTTGATAAGAATCAACAGAAAAAGAATACAATAAATACTTAAATATGTTATGCCTATCGAACAAAACGTCTTAAACAAGCTTGTGAACTAAAGATGTTATAAAAACCCTTTAGAAACAGTAGACAATAAAGATAATGTAAATAATAAAAAATCTATTGTTCATACCTAGCTTATTCACCTATTTTTTCTGCTAAGCTACCAAGATCAGGCTATCGGTATAATTGTTATAAAACAAGTTTAATGTTATGTTTTTGAAACTTCTATCTAAGAGAAAAAGATCAGGATGTGTGGTGAAAATGTGAGAGAGTGTATTGTTCCTTTATTCTCTTGTTCAAGCGCATACTCAAGACGCTGAAACTTGAAATGTCATGATTCGAGCAAGAGGTTTAACGCTTCCTGCAAATCCTTATTGTTACATTAGATACTATCTTTTTAATAAACATTCATCACTTATTTAACCGCCGCCATGCCACCTTCATTAATATATTTTGACATCATATAACACATAAAGAATTGGTATTATACAATTATTGGCCAGTGTGCCATTAAATATGATGTGATATTCACCTGCAGATGACATATTGACCGAGGCGATATCATATTCAATGGCTCAGTAGTCAATAATTGTTTTATTATATGAGTACGCGAATTTATAGGATGCGAAGCCTTCATATGACAGATAAGCTGTTTAAAGACAAAGGTTTTGTAAGTTGCATCTCTGCAATGCCCATCACGAGGCACACCAACTCGTTAAAGTGTTCTTCTGTAATAGAAATGTATTCTGTAAAGGCAGAATAAGTCACACACTGCATACATTTTAAAACTATACTACTCTGTCGAGCTCCGAGAGTGAACGCAACGTTCAAAACAATGACAAGGAAAAAGGTCTGGTATATAACGATATAAGGGTGTTTCTGGAAATAAGCTTAATTTTCTTTTTCTAAGAAATCATGACACATTAAACACTTAAATGCTTGTAATTTAGAGTTTTATATTCCACCATTTTGTTATCACAATAATTTAGGCAAACAAACGACAGTTTATTTTTGTATATTAAATGAGTCATTATAAATAGTGACGCACGTACTTGAAATTCATTCAATTTCCCTAGATTTCATCAAATTTATAAAAGAATTATTTTCAGTGCACTTGTGACCTATCATGACTGCGTCTGTTTTACTGTTTGATGATATCTTGGATTTGGCTATAAACAAAAATTAAATACATTTGCATCTAAATTTATAACAGGTTTAAGCACGATCATGAAATGATATCGGCTAAATCAAACTTTTCCCGAAGCTTGAAGAAATGAAATCTGCTTGCACATGACTTTGCGTGCAAATTAATTATCATAAATGTAATGGGGTATCATATTGTTGCATTGAGTAAGCGTTATCCTAATAATTCGAATTCGTAACGAACTGATATACTATTTGTAGTTGACCACGTTTAATAAAACCGTATTTGTGTGTTAATATAAAATACAGTATGCTTACGAAAGTATCAGGGACATGTCAAAGAACAAAAAATAAAAAAATACAGCAAGAAAATACCAGCAGATTTTGTTTTGCAATACAGCTTGCCGGATATCAAACATCAATAATTAGAAAAATGCGAAAAAATATCAATTCGACGAAAAACCTAAAACAATTTAATATAATGTATGAACATTGGGAATTCTAAGAACATCGTCATTCATTTTTACAACTTTTTAAATTTTGCGGGATAATTTAACATCAAATTCGTTTCTTTTAAATCAAACAGGTCCTTCGGGGCCGTTTATTCAAATTATTTTAACGCTAAGGGTTAAATACATATTAAGACGGTGCGGGAGGAGGGAGTTGCACTTTTTAATCATCTCTAATGAATAGACTCAGTCAGAACCTGGCAACCTGCAAATGTTTCATTGCTTTGGAAAGGATCCCAATTTTCTAGAATGTTTAATTCTTGCTATAAATGCTGCTTTAGAATTTCTTACAAATGACAAGCCTCTTTTATATTTAGTTATAAAATAATTACAGTGAATTCATTTCTGTGGCATTTAATATGAGTTTGATAAATTAAATGATGCAATACAAATGTAATTAAAAAAGAAAACCGTTAAGATATTAACGATATGTAAATTTTGACTTTTTTCTACAAGCATATTTAAAGAATATTTTAATATACATATTCCGCACTAACAGAATGTCTTATAAAATAGAGAAAAACGGAATCCCTAAAGAACGCTCTTAACGACAAAATTGAAAATGTTACTTAAATTTCAAAAAATGTGTGAAAGTAATTTATGAATTAAACTGATGTATCCGTTTTACTGTTGCGCATAGACCATTATTATTCTACTGCAATTAAAAGAAACAAGGCGCAACATAAAAATATTTTCAATATTTTTTCTATTCCTGCTTGTATTCGCTGACCTTGTCTGGCTGGACTTTATTGGGGACTGTGTTCCTTGAACGGCGTACTCACTTGTTGATTTTTTCTCATATTTTCTGATGTCCATGCGACAAAAACTGAGCAGGTTTATAAAAACTTTAGACATGGTCGGTGAATAATTGCTAGATTTCCGGTTATGGTTACAAAACTACAGGGTAGGACAACAAACGATGGCCATGAGCAATGCTGCATGTGACCTGTAGCGATAAAACTAGGAAAAAAAACTTTTAACAAATTTTCTGTAAATTTATACTTAACTCTATTTGATTTTCAAAAAAAACCAACAAAAAACTGATTGTTGAAATACATCAGTAAACTCAATGTTTCGCCGTTTTTATTTAAAATTTTTTAAAATCCTTTTTAAATTTGGAGCAGGCGAAATTTTTTATCGTAGAGAATTTCATCCCTTGATTATAGTTATATCTAGTACCTTAGAGCTTTTAGTTTTTGATGGTTTGTAGTTATATAATGTTATTTCTAGAAAAAATATATAAAGCTAACTTAGTCACAATAGATAACAACTGTCATGAAAGTAATGCTATAAACTGATTCTACTAAAATAGAGAAAAACAGAATCCCTAAAGAAAGCCCAACACGGCAAAATTGAAAATGTTGCAGACTCCGTTTGATTGAGCCTGCTCATGCACGGTACTGGAAAGTGCAAGTTATCGTCCCGGCTTAAGCAGAATTCAACATTTAAACACGAAAATGGTGAAATTTTGAATTTAAAAACATCCGCAGATGTATTCATACGGCGGTAATAGACATTATGTTGCAACCTGCTTTAATAACCACAAGTATTCTACAAGAATCGTTTGAAAACGTAACATTCAAGCTAGCAAAAATCAGTGCACAGGCTTTTAAAAAGGATTGCTTATTTAACTTATCTGACACAATTTGGCTTTAGCAAGATATTACATAATAAGACATCATTAATGTAAAGTTTATCAATTACAGGGGTGCTTAGGATATTTTATATTTGCGTAATTCAAAATTACTGTTTTCCTATCATATCACCTAAATGATTATTTTCTTTGCTATATAGGTATGAAAACAATAAACCATATATTGTTCACGTTTTTGACAAGAAAGAATTTCTACATTTAACATAGACATTTTATTCCTACATGTGATTCACATTATTTACCTGAAATGTTTTATTTTGCCATAACTATGATTGACTTAAAAACAACAGTTACTGAGAGAGTATCAGTCAATATACAATTACTCAGATTTTTAAAATTATTTAATTTAATTATGATTTGCATATAGTTTCAATACTTACAAACTGATTTGTAGAACTGCGACTTTCTATTTGTTTTGTATTCAAATATGTTTCTACGACATAAACAAATTCTTTATCAAACATTTTTGAAGACGTGTCACTCTTTTAGACACAGAAGTTTACAACATTTCCCATACTGTTATATTTTCAATTTTCTCTCTAGTTTAATAATTTATATTACATGTTTATGGGATGATTGACATTTTCTTCCAGTTATGCTCTCTTTTTCGAAGAAACACCGCAGACTCGATTTGAAGGCAACAGAACGACAAGTACATTATGTCGGATCTCATAAAACACACGATATTTTACCAATTTGTTTAACATTCTGTAATTAAAAGTACTATTCGAAAATGTCATTTACATAGATTTACATTTTTAACCACGGGGATTAAGGGATTTTTGATTTTTTTCATGTTAATAGTCATAAATTTTGTATGTCTTTATGATATATGAAATTCATATTAGTCAGTTAATCTAATTCGTGTTTTCGTCTTCACGGGGGGGGGGGAATCACGTGACTTTGTATAGTAATACCCACGAGAAAATGGCGACTGCTGAGCCCCGGTAAGTACCTTATTATGTTAAATTAAGGTGACAAACGTTTCTTAAATCAAAACAAAACCTAGCGTATCATATGCGCGTTAATTTTCTTCAAATGATAATACAAAGTGCATTATCCTACGTTTTGTGGTTTTTGAGAACATTGTTTGAATTGTGTGAAAATTGCACATTCAGCGATAGTAATTCGCACGAAGCGATATAATTTGGTACCAAAATAAATGAAAATAAACTTACTTTCTGCACTTAAGACACAAAATCAATCATTTTATTGACATCTGTTATCGTAGAAGTTCATATAAAATATATTTTCGAAGGTCTGTAGCCTACAAATGTTCTTTGCAAATGTATAGTAAGTAAAACGAACAATTTCTGGATAGTAAGTTACACGAAAACAAAATAGTAAGTTTCACGCACAGTTTCCATTAGCATACATATACATTAAAAGAAAGTTAAAGTTCATATGTTAAGAGATAGAAATACTTATTTCAATTATTCAAGATCAAATATTTCACTTTTTTATCTATAAGACGAATGCTTAATTGGTTGTTATTATAATATATCAAATGAACTTTTGTTACACGGCTCAGTGTTATTTTTCTGTGGCGATAGTAGTTCTTTGACCTCTGCAGTTTCAGGTGTGTCTTGGCCCTCATTTTACTGTAATGAACAAATATAATTGCTTGTTAATTGGTATGGTGATGTTTATTAACTGAATGCTGATCGATGTTTTTATATGGCGGTATTTGTTACATTTAGTCACTATGTTACTTAATTTATGAAAATATATTGAAGAATTCGCAAGAACAAAATAACTTCTTACAAAAAAAAAACAACAACAAAAACAACAACAACAAACAACAATGATACAGTGATACAAGTTATGATTAAAGGCACATTGTTCCTCAGAAATCCATATTGTTTTAACTCTTTAGAAATGTCAAACATGTGTTTGATAATGTTTAAATAATGGATAAAACGTATGATAGTATTTTATTACAACTAAAAAAGGTAGCACTGAACATTATATTAAGTGATGTGTCGCTAAGGTAGCAAAATGTAAACAAAGTAGTATTTTGACTTCCATACGAAATACTTATTCACTAAAGGTATACCATTTTCCAACAGAACCAAAGATGTAAAAGATAGTTTGAGTATCTAGCAAATGAGTATGTTTTCGGAAACTGTAACAAGATACCAAAAATAAACAGTTTTTTTAAAAATAAAAATGATAGCATTTAGAGGCATAATGGACCTTCAAAGAAAAAACGAATATTTGATCAAACAGGCAAGTGGAGTAAAAAAAATATTTACATAAAACAATCTTAGATGCTGGGTTTCAAATCACACCGTCAATGTCGGGACACCTGAGTTAAAGCACCGACGTTTTGTTAGCTAGTTTGATGAAAGAATTCAAGGACTCTGGTCGGACTAGAACCCATAGCGGTGAGAAGCATGTGTATAAAAATCAGGACTTTAAACACTCGCCATGGACGCACTGAATATCTTATTTACTCTATCACAAAACAAAAAGTAAGAGTTTACGACGCAACACATTTGCACATGGTAAGAAAATAAACGTATAGTAATACATTTTGTACATAACATTTTAACAAAACTTCTTGGGTTTATTTATAAAATCTGCCAGTGTATAAAAGAATAAATTTAAAAAAAAAACAACAACAAAAACAACAACAACAAACAACAATGATACAGTGATACAAGTTATGATTAAAGGCACATTGTTCCTCAGAAAATCCATATTGTTTTTATGAAATTATAAATTCTTTAGAAATGTCAAACATGTGTTTGATAATGTTTAAATAATGGATAAAACGTATGATAGTATTTTATTACAACTAAAAAAGGTAGCACTGAACATTATATTAAGTGATGTGTCGCTAAGGTAGCAAAATGTAAACAAAGTAGTATTTTGACTTCCATACGAAATACTTATTCACTAAAGGTATACCATTTTCCAACAGAACCAAAGATGTAAAAGATAGTTTGAGTATCTAGCAAATGAGTATGTTTTCGGAAACTGTAACAAGATACCAAAAATAAACAGTTTTTTTAAAATAAAAATGATAGCATTTAAGAGGCATAATGGACCTTCAAAGAAAAACGAATATTTGATCAAACAGGCAAGTGGAGTAAAAAAAATATTTACATAAAACAATCTTAGATGCTGGGTTTCAAATCACACCGTCAATGTCGGGACACCTGAGTTAAAGCACCGACGTTTTGTTAGCTAGTTTGATGAAAGAATTCAAGGACTCTGGTCGGACTAGAACCCATAGCGGTGAGAAGCATGTGTATAAAAATCAAGGACTTTAAACACTCGGCCATGGACGCACTGAATATCTTATTTACTCTATCACAAACAAAAAGTAAGAGTTTACGACGCAACACATTTGCACATGGTAAGAAAATAAACGTATAGTAATACATTTTGTACATAACATTTTAACAAAACTTCTTGGGTTTATTTATAAAATCTGCCAGTGTATAAAAGAATAAATTTAATAAAAAACTTTGTATACCAGTTCTATGATGGCATTAAATATCAATGTGAAATGGCGAATGTCTTCTCCTTTGCGTTTTTGGTCCTAATTGCAAATACTGAAAAATAAATGATGGTATTGTAATATTTCCTTCTGCACAGTTATTTCTTTATAAATCTAGTTCTAAAGATAACGGATGTGGGTCCAGTCTAACGTGAAAAAGGGCCAAGTGTAACGTACATTGTTGAGTATCAATGTCAATGTCTAATTTAGTTATTTTAAGTTAAGTAATCTTTTATGAAATTATATGAATATGAATACATGTATTATGAAATAATATGAATTATTATTAAAATACTCTCTCGATATTTGTTTCTCTGTCACCGTAGACGGAACACACTTGCAAATTTAAAACCAAAAGAATTATAAAATAGTTTCGTCACATTTAAGTAAGCTATTGGAAACTGTGCGTGAAACTTACTATTTTGTTTTCGTGTAACTTACTATCCAGAAATTGTTCGTTTTACTTACTAAACACTTGCAAAGAGCATTTGTAGGCTACAGACCTTCGAACAAAATTTTATATGGAATTCTACAAGAACAGATGTCAATAAAATGATTGATTTGGTGTCTTAAGTGCAAAAAGAAGGCTTATTTTCATTTATTTTGGTACCAAGTTATATCGCTTCGTGCAAATTACTATCGCTGAATGTGCAATTTTCACACAATTCAAACAATGTTTTCAAAAACCACAAAACGTAGGATAATGCACTTTGTATTGTCATTTGAAGAAAATTTACGCGCATATGATACGCCAGGTTTTGTTTTGATTTAAGAAACGTTTGTCACCTTAATTTAACATAATAAGGTACTTACCGGGGCTCAGCAGTCGCCATTTTCTCGTGGGTATTACTATACAAAGTCACGTGATTCCCCCCCCGTGGTCTTAGCAAGTGAAAAAAGTATGTTAGCATGTTTGTTAGATAGTACATCTAATAAATGGGCCATATAGAAATCTTAGTGATAAATGATTAAGTCAATATATAAATTTGCTCAATCATTTTATATTAAAAATATTATCCAAACCTTTTGTTTTCAGTCACATTTAAAGACCTCGTAAAAGCAAGGCTAATCATGCTATGAAATCAGTTTGTAAATGACAAGGTCTACTTAATAGACTGCATGTTTCGTTTATGCCATGCAATTGATGAAATTATATCTATAGTTCACGTTTGTTGTGCGCCAAACTAGAAATGTTTATTTTCTACCGCCCTAAGTCATACGTCAGTGGAATATTAAAATATTGTTTGATAATGTTCTTTTTGAAACATAGTCTATAATGTCTAAATAAAATAATCAATAAATCGTTAAACTGATAGCATTTTCCTTTCAAAATTCTGAAGTTACATATTTCACTTATCAAAAATCTACCACACCTCTTGAAGTATGGAATTTTAATTGAATTAAATTCACGTATAATACCCTTGAATATTTTCAATTCAAGTATTTTAATGAATGAGTTGCCGAAAAATACGAGTAATTTCAAAAGAATGCGAGTTGAATTTCAAAATATGTATATAGATTTTCATACTGTTTACACCTGTCGATGATGTGTCCAAAGTTGTACATGCCAATGATGTGTCCAAAAATGTAGAGATTAAGTTTGGCGGCATAAAAAAGTAAATAGTTTTATATTATAATAAATACACGTGATAAACTTACAAACCTTCATTTACCAAGGAATCTTGCTTAAATTATTATACTTATTTCTGTTCAAAATAATTGTCGAGCTAACGAAATATATTTTATATGAAACTGTAAATGAATGAAAGTGTCTATCTGGAAAAAAAAAAAAAAAGAATGAATGAATATCAACAAGGTAAAGTCTGAAGTTCTGTATAGTAAGTAATGAATAAGAAATGCCCGAATCTAAAATTTGCAAACAATAAGTTTCACACATATAAGAAAAAAAATAATGCAGTTAAGAGTTATCATTTAATCACAAATTGCAAAGCATTGCACTTCAAGCCATGTATTTTAAAGTCATTCAAATTGTGTGAAAGCCTATAAAACGAAAATAAAATGTCCGCGGGAATGAAAGCATTCTTGTTCTTGATTTTAGTAGATTAGAGTAAAAACATTTCGAGACAGTGATAATATTTTGTAGTAAAAGTCCCGCTGGAATATTGAGCGCTGAAACAATATCATATTTGAATGAATGAATTATTCAGCGTGAGAAATATCTTAACTTGGAAGCTTAAATACTCCTCAGTAAAAAAATCTGGAAACAAAGTGAACCCTTGGAAACATTAATCACAACAAAATTACAAGAAAATTGCAGACTCGGTTTGATTGAGTCTGTACATGAGCAAGATTTACGTTACATGTATATTTGTCCGAAACGTTAGTCTTTATTGAAAATATATTGATGCAATAGGAATAACATTTATGAAAGATATTAGATTAATGAAATAATCAAAGTTTGATGGTAATATTCGGTGACCTATTATTTAGTTATATGCGTTTTGTAAAAAAGTAACAGAGGAATTAGTTAATAAGAAATTACTTTTGTTAAGCTGAATGAATGAAGCAAAACGTAATGGAACAGACTCTTTTGATTTGTAAAAAGTAGATGTAATAGATATAACATTTTTTTTCAAGAATATAAATATGTCAACGCATTTAATGATTAAAGTGATAACATCTTAAATACTCATTACATATGATCATCGTGATTTAATCATTTCACATGACCAAATTAAGGGAGAAAAAAAGATCTGAAATGTTTCATAGTTACACTTTTTATATATCAAAACACGATTGATTTTATTATATATAATGACAATAAATGATATAAGTTGGTACAAGCGCTATATTGAAATTATGAGTTTTCTTTATGATTTTTCTATTTACATAAAGAAAGTGAGAGTGGGAACAAAATTGCAATCATAAAGGTACTGCAGATGTTTGCCGTTGCAATGCCCTTGTCCGTATATAACAATGAATTTGTTAATAAGTGTTTTTGTACAATTTTTAAAAGTCTGATATAAAGTGGTTCTTTGAAAGCGCTGAAAACAAAATGAAAACAATGAAATGTGCGGCAACTCTTCTGCCTATCCTAGAACATGCTAACGCCGTGTTCAGTCTTCGACTTCTTGAAAAAAAAATGTATCATCAGAGTTTAATGAATGAAACAAGTCTTCTGAAATTATAAATCTGGCAGACGTAATTTTTTCCTTCACAAAAAATTGTCTGCGCTCAAAATTATGTGTAAGCACTTCTTTTATGATTCAGAATACATTTCATTATCAACCGGATAAGATCTTTGCATCGTGGTTGAACCTCGCATAAATTTAGAAGCAAATTTATTTAATATTTGTTTATAGCCACATACTCGATTTTATCTTATTTTGTAAAGCTAATCTAGTCATGAAAGGTTACTGAGCTCCTTTAGTTGAGGATAATTAAAATGATTTCAAGGTCACTGTTAATGATTCAATAAATGTACCAAAATAGATTGTCGTTTGCTTGGAGCAATTGAACGCATTTCTTCTTTCTCAGGGAAACATGTGAAGAATGTGCTTTTATTTAGAAGTTATGAGATTGAAATTATTCTTAGTGAATTTGATGGCATAAGAATGCTGATTAACGTAATAAATTTGCTTGAAACTAGATCTGTATACTAGATTTTGCTGTTTTGATATCCAAATTTTATGATACTTTATAATTATGTAGAATTTATAAAATCATCACTATCATTTATAAAATCCTTTTACCTGTTCTTAATCAATTGGTCACGACATTAAATCATGCTTTTATATAAATCTCTTCCTAATGAACCAGGATAGACGTTGACAATAAATCTCAATCCAAAAAAGATGATTACTCACAAAACCGTTGGAAAATCGGCACAAAAATGACACATTGAATCTTATATGGTCATCGCATATGAATACATTTTAGGATATAACTATAGTCAACTTTTTCATATTTGAATGTTTAATACTGTTAAAACCAACGCAAGAAGTCTTGCAGTTACCAATGCCGTCCATTAACAGAAGCAGTTAAATAGACCCTGTGGCAGTAATAGTTTGACCTTCTGGATCGATCCTTAAAGTTTCCTTTCTACACTGATTAAATATTTCACACTGCTATTGTTTATAATAAAGCCATCGAAAAGTCATTGTTTTATATCTAGAAATTACTTAAAACTGATCAATGAATAAGTTGCATAAAATTAATTACAAAGCAACATAAAACAGATTAGATTACTTTATTGACCTCCTTACAATATTGCATCAGTAAATATATACTATAAACGAATTAAAAGCAAGTGTTAAATCGTATCAAATTGAAAATATCGGAGGTTCCTTTATAGTAAACAACTTTGACCAAAAACAAAATAATTAAAAAACGATTTATTAAACGTTTTCTATGGATTGCATAAAAAAGAATAATTCATCTTTTGTAATAAGTAAGAAGGAGAATTATGATAACATTACGTGCAGAAACAAGCGAATTACCACTGGCAAACATGGGCTGCTTTTACGAATTTGAAACAGTGCGTGCAAGTTGATAATTTAATCAAACATATCTCGTTTTATCTTTTGTTTTTATTCCTCAGGACACCATCTGGCGATCAATACCTTGTTAAACTATTTAGTCATTCTCTTAAACATCCTTGTTTATTGCATACAAGAATGCCGCTTGGTTTAAAAACACTTCATAAAGGATATTTTACCTAAGCTGCAGCATTTTCACGCGAAGCGATTAAATTGATGAAGATATATTTTTTGCTGTTATGTTATATCATTCTTTTTTATTTTGGTTAACAAGACAAAAATTAGATATTTCACATGCAAGCAAACAGGTGGTTCGAATTCAAAGATAGTTTTGTGGTGTTAGATGTATTCCAACATCTTATTATCTATATTTTAGGGTGGAAATGATATGTTTCAGAGGCAACAACATATTTGTCAAACTAGTCTGCTAGTGCAACTTGTTCAGTATCACGTAATGTGCTTTAGCCTGGAATAAAGGTGTTCATGCCATATATATACAGGGGCTTTGGATTTTCTTTGACAATATCATGATTCATTTAACACAGCTGGGATGTTTTATATTGCTTTTTGTAACCAAACTTGGCTATGCATCACCTTTTACTTATTTTTGGATTACGTTTCTTAATTCTCAGTAAAGTGCTTTGGGCTCGACCAGTAATGTTGAACCTGAATAGCGGATCGGGATTTAATCTTGAACTTGAAAGTGCCGAAGATTTTAGTGAGACTACAGACATAGATAGTTGGATGAATGACAATGTAAGAATATCAAAATTTATTGGAAATAGACTTTACGAAGAAAATATTTCAGGTTTCCGTCCTACGTTGGCAGGTACGGGAAATCGAGCAATGATAAATATGTCTTTAACACCGGAATATATGTTGGAATTATATGATAAATTATCCAAAGGATCACCGGCCGCACATTCGTCCAACATTGTACGAAGCTTTAAAAACATACCTCAACATGGTAAGAAGTTTTTGCGATTATATAATTTGATATCCAGATATTTTTATTCACTGCTATCAGTTTCTTGTTTAAGTTTTAAAATATTTTAAGATTAAATATTATCAGGAATTTTTACTTTTCGAATTTTACTTTTATTGCTCTTAAAGCACCTACTTATAACGCAAAACTAAAATATGATGAAATTTGACAAACATATCTGGAAAAAGAGATCAATCGGAAGCATTGAAATCAGCAAAATTGCGTAAAAATGGATGAATAGGTTTGATTTGGTCTGTACATGAGGGATAATAAAAAACATCCCAAAGACAGTCGAAGCAAAATGTTTGCTCAATATCTTACGAATTAAAGAAATAGTAAAACGATACAAAAGTTAAGTAAATACAGGTAATATTTAGCTATGAGACACTCATATATTTCAAGTAACTTTATCTTAGGATGACGTTGTGTGATTTTATCGCAAAATTTATTACAACACAATATCGAACGCTTCAGATTCGGCAGTTACTTATCTTTTTTAAGATTATTTCTAGGTGATGCATATTCAGAAACAATCACGATTGCTGTTGCAGATTTCTAAACTGCATAGTAATAAAGATTATTAATGAAGTATTCTTGGATACCTTTACATGATTCAATATAATTTGAAAGTGGTGTGAAGTTGATTGCGTGATATTAGGTCGCATAGCATGAATAATATACATGCAATGCACTTTCCTTCGACCTAATATTTAATGCCTTGCTTTCCTAAAAGGGTTTTATCTTTATATTTATAATTTCAGAAGTTAATGGACAATTTTAAAGAGCATATCTGAAACACAATTAACCACATGATTATATGTTAATCGCTTAAACTTTTTAAGGGATTTCTTAACTCTAACATAGGTTACATATTGATCTGTTTCTATAGTGAAATTAGCCGCGTCACGACAAAACCAACATAATGGGTTTGCGACCAGCATGGATCCAGACCAGCCTGCGCATCCGCACAGTCTGATCAGGATCCATGCTGTTCGCTTACAAACTCTATAACAAATAGAGAAACCGATAGCGAACAGCATGGATCCTGATCAGACTGCGCGGATGCGCAGGCTGGTCTGGATTCATGCTGGTCGCAAACCCATTATGTTGGTTTTGTCGTGACGCGGCTCAAATATCATATTTCATTCAATGGTATGTCTGAAGGTATGGGATATCTTTAGAATAAAGATAATATAATGCAATATAAAATTAATCACGGGTAAAATAGCCATTTATTATGCACCATGGAATCTATATAAGAATTCTAAATCAAATAACTCAGATATGATGACGCCATTAGAATACTGTTTTCGAACGGAAACTGCGAAGAAGTTCATGATTAATATTCAAAAATACCAAATTTAAATGATTTACATTGGTATAAATAAGATAATTTTATACGTTTGCACAACGTCAAAATGTTATTGCAAAGAATACTTTGGATTTTTTACGTGTACAGCATAATTCCCATAGGGTTTTGCCAACAAATCAAAAACTAATTTTTGCTTATTAATGACTTCAGGGAACAATATAATAAAACTTTTAAAAAAATTGAATTATAAATGACAAGTTTTAAAGGGTTTAAATGTAGAGCATTCGTTTCTAGAATGATGTAATGAACAAACTACCCAACCAGTATTGGCCTGCTGAACTTGTGTAATGGTATTGCCATGCCCTTTGAATTATGAACTCTAGATTAAAAGTTTGATTGATTGTAATATCAAATACTAAATTTGAGCTACCAAGAGTAAAAGATTGCACGGATATGCAGAATGGCCTAGTTTTATGTTTTTGGCAAAGGCTGATCAATGCTAAGAGTTAATTTATAATAAATACATAAAAGAGTGTCGCAAGAAAGTACAAAACAAACAAAAAACTAATCAGTAATTGTCTAAAAAATATACCTCTATTTACTTATAACTGCTAAAAATGTGACTTATAAATGCTATAAATGTAAATATTATGCTCATATTTTGGCGTAAGCTGGTTACTACTATTTGCCTTATTATTGATTTACCTAGAGAAATTAGAAAAATATCAATTTCTTTTTAATAAAACTAAATTATCAGGTATTATTAGGTATCACTTGATATCTAACCATTTTTGAAGAAGTGTTGCATTGATTAAGTTGCACGATAATAGATATTAAGATATAAAGCAGCTATAACAGGAAAGAGTATACAACATAAATTTAACCTCAGTCCGATAAAAATAGAACATGCAACGCTCTTGACGCATCTCCTTCTGGCGTTGTACTTTGATAATATAGCCGATACTCAAACTGCTTTATTAGTAAAGAAAGTTTCGAAACTGAATAACTTATCTTTGAAATTACATAGTGTTTAAAATTACAACGTGGGAATTTGAACAGACTCTTTGATATTTTGATATATTTAACAATCTCCGTATCATATTTAGACTTATCTTCTCGTAAACTTCAATTTGCTCTTTGCATCAATTGACAATTAAGATAATCTCTCCTTTAAATCTGATATATTTAAATTTTATTACTTTAATCTCTGAGATATAGTTACAAGCATCATGATTTAACTCATTTCGTTCAATTTATTGAAACGCAAAACCTTTTTCTCTGAGCAAAACAATTATTTTAATGGGAGAGCGTAGGTGTAATAGACTTTTACTTAATTATTCCAAAGTATTTGATTCTGATTAAACTGTAAAGACTATAACTGTGGCGCATTGGGAAAATTATATCGCTTCAATATAACTGATATTGTATTGATATTGAATGAAAAAAACTTTAGATTAAAACACCATCAACCTCCCAGTATAATTATTATATCAAGCGTTTATATTCGTGGTTATGGACTGTTTGAATGTTCATTACTAATAATGAAATAAAATATTCTAAATCAACAGAAAAAACACAATACTTTTTATACGTATGTTAAGTAACACCGTGGTTACAAAAATCAGAAGCAATAATGAGTATTTTGTTATGGCTAATAACAAATGCTTCACTTAATATAACAGTCATGAAATAATTAAAAACCTCTTCAATGATTAATTACTAATATTCTTCCCCTTAAAAGTTCATTAATTGTTCTATTTATTATAAAGAAATTGTTATATTAAATTCAAAGTAGAAAACACGTAATTGCCAATAATATGGCATTTGTGAGCAAATACACATCATATTATCTGACAAAATCATATCATAACTTTACTTTCTTTATTTGCACGATAAGGACATAAACATGAGAAATGAGATGATAATTGTGATACAATATCTGATGTAAATAAAATATTTTAACTCATAATTCATCTAATTATATTCATCTCACTCACACTTAGCAATCATTTAACTATCTTGGAGAACATAAATATTTTATTAATCAAAATCAAAGATATGGCATATTTGTCGTTTCCAACAACATTCATTATCAGTATGCAGCAAAACATTCATGAGTTTTCTTTTCAATATATTTTCAGAACAAAAATCTTCGGGAACTCCAGTGAATTTCCGTAACTATAGAGTACATTCCCTGGTGTTTGATATATCGGCACTTGACCGCTCAGAAAGTATCAACTCAGCTGAATTAAGACTGTATACTTTGATAACACGTGACCAACAATCTTATATGGGGGTCAATAGAGTCGTTTCAATTTATGAAATCGTAGATATAGGACAACCGGTTGACGCTGACCAAATAAAATACAGATTCATTACCTCAAAATATATTTATGGTGTTGAAAATTCATGGGAAAGTTTCGATGTAACAGAAGTTTTGAAAAGTTCTTTGCAGCTGGGACTTAAAATAGAACGTTTAGAAGTACGTATTCAAACAGTGTTTATGGATTCAGGAAGAGACAATATGGATATCAATGCGAATCCTAATGACATAAAACAACCTCTTCTTGTTGTTTATTCAAACGATAAGTCCATTGAACATGAACATGACGTTGAAACACACGAACTTCTCTTGCATGGCCTTGACTCAAATGTTAACAATAAAGGCACAACTCATGCTGGGAGAGAAATTGAAAGTAGGTACGTTTACAATGGACAACAAGTCTCACACTCAAGATCAAAGAGAAGCAGAGGTTCAAAATCGTCTTTTTGCAAACGACGTCCACTGTTTGTTAATTTTGAGGACATAGGGTGGCACACTTGGATAATCGCACCAAGAGGTTTTCAAGTAAGAATATCTTTTTTTCTCTGATTCTTTTCTTGCTTATGCAAGTGAAAATGTTTATAAGACAATAACATGTATCTAAAATACTTTTGTTTTGTTCCTTAATAATTGTCATGGCTGTCTTTTGTACAAAATAAAACTTCAACTAAAAATCATACAAGAGCGATCAGTGATCACATTTGTCGCCTAATAATAGCCAATTAAGTAATTATAGTGAAGGATGTTTAGACAGTTTTTTCCATATATGCCAGATCTTCTATTACGAATGTTGAAGCTTTTATGTAGCAGGCGACTCAAAATCGTTAACAGGCCAATTTTCTTTTCTCATTCAAAGACATAGCTCAGCCAAAATTCATTCAAACTAAAAACTCAAAACGTTAAATACATGCACAAGTACTTGAGATACTGATCAAGTCTATAATATTTCATTCAAAGTACATTTGTAGTATAATAGAACTAGTCCGGATAAAAAAACTTGTTAAAGGGACATAACTCTGACAAAACTCATTAAACTGGAAAATGCTGACGATATGCACAACTGCACTTAGTACTTATCATTCCCGTTAAGTTTGGATTGCACCACTAGTTTTTTTCAGGAACAGTCGGGACAAATCTTATGACGGACGGACACGTCGTAAAAGTGAAGTGATCCTTATATGTCGTCGCTACTCTGTAGCCGGCGACACAACATTCTATGTATTTAGTATGAAATAATAATACAATATATAAAAAAATAAATAATACACGAAGAACGTCTAAAACGGCAAATTTGTAAATGTTGCATTCTCGATTTTAAAGAGTAAAATACAGTCCCCTAACAACGTCTTAAGCAGAATTCATCATTTAACATAAATGGTAAAATTCTGAATTTAGAAACATCTGTAAAGCCACAGAAAGGTCCAAAGCTAAAGCTTACGGCAAGATGAGACTATTGTTTGACATGGTATTTTTCAACTTTTTCATTTTAATATAATGCATAATGATAAAAGCAAAATAGATAGGTAAGGCATTTAAACAATGTTAACGATATTATTTCAAGTGTTATAATAAAAAACTAAGATGCAATTTTGAAAATATTATAATCTGTTTTAATAGGATGATATCTTTTTGTGTACATATTACTAATGTCTCGAGAAACAGCTTAGTTGAAGAATAGAATGAATGTGCAAATAAACTTATCTCTGAAATTTATCTTCTGGCTTTCTCTTCTAAATAGATAAATGAGATAAAAGAACCATAAAATAAATGTGGTCAAAGACAAACTGCCCATAAAATTGCACGTTATGAATTTTTGACTGGCAATAAAATTAGAAATGAGTTATTTAATATGAGGTGTGTGGTTCGCCTTATTATTTCTTCTACAGGTGTCCATGAGATTTGTGATAATTTATGAGGCGAAACTTGCCTAAACTTGCCTAAAATCTTAAAATATTTTAAATCAAGTGCTTTGCACTTTGTAATGGTAGTATTTCCTTACCAAAAATGACTAATATTAGAGATCGAAATGTGTTCTTATCAGAAGTGCACTTCAGTAATTATCAGAAGTGCACATCGGTAATTATCAGAAGTGCACTAATTTTAATTTAGTCGTGATTTTATGCCAAATAACACATCTTACATATGTTTATTATATAGATATATATCCTGGTAACGTCATGTCGTTGTAAGTTAACTCTGAGGTGACTTGGTCACAAAAATGGTGTTTTCTAAATGTACATAATTATTTATTGCTAATTGAGCTATATACACAACGTTGATTATATACCTTAAGAACATAAAATGTAATCTAGATTCTTTTTAACTATGTCGTTATGATATCAATTTTTTCACACTTCTAACGATGTTTCTATTACGTGCTAGAAAACAAACAATTTCTTGCTGGGATATAAATTTAAAAGGTAATTTTGCATTTTTACGAAATAAAAACACCAATGATAATCATAAAAGCATTGTCTATTGTTAAACCAAAATGTTTGAATACATAGTTTTATAAACTTATCTGAGAAGACATTAATAACTGTGGCATTTTGACCTACCTATCTATAAAAGAACGTTTGATACTTAGATAAGAATGTTGTACATGACAAAAGTTTTTCAACTATTTAAGATATCATAGACACGGTGATGTATCATGAATACTTAATCATTTTATCAAAAGTTTTTATCAAAAGTATTCCGATTTTTAGAAGATAATACAAGAAGGTGTTGAAGGAATCCAGAAGCTATGTGCACTGTATCACACTGTGCTATCTAAATTTGTTTAGTTAAAGTTAAAAAGAAAGCAGAGTTATTGTCCCAATATTGATAACAAACCAGGCATGAATTTTCGCACGAAGTAGAACATCCTAGCTGTAACTGGTCTTAACATGTTAATTAATGTCGAAATCTTTAATTCATTAGGTACATAGAAAACTTTAGTTTAACTCTGAGTAAGTGCAGTATTTTATTTTGTTGAACTGAGTTAAAAGGAAGGGTCGGATTGTTTATTTTTTACTATTTAAAAAAAGAATTATTTCATGATATATGACATTAATATTTTCGCAAGATAAAATGAAAAAATATGAACGATAAGAATGTTAAACTTCAACAAAGAATTTATGGAGAAATCGTATAAGAAATATGTAGGTAAATGAAATTACAATTCTTTGTATCATATTTTGATAAAAAATTTCATCTACTTGTACAAGACTACGAAACACAAATTGAAAAATTAGTACCACCCTTCCTTTCAACGTGTTCTGCAATTATTTCTTGAACGAAGTTCTCTTGATTATCATCAGTGTTATCATCTCTGAAAATGCTCCAGTGACCCTCAGCAGGCGTGTTTCAGAACTTAGCACCTGCTGATTTGCCAACCCCTTTAAATATTCAGGCATGAAGAGTGTTATCAAAGGTATAATCTTAACGGTAATTCATTTGAATGGATAAAAAAATGGGAAACAAATGAGGTTTACGTGCTCTCTTTCTTTTAACTCTTTTATCATAGAATATAGAGCTTGCTCTCATACAACAACGCATTTTTATACAAGAAAGATTATGCTTTCTTTTTGTAGCAATTAGTTTACATTCTTGAACTCTATTTTTTCCACAAAATGATGCAATCTGCAGTTCTAAGCGCGTGCGTAAAACTTATTTGTAAGTTATGGAATTTCTGTCCTTATCATTTGTAAAAAAATATATTTTTCCCTGTGTATCGTAACCAGCATTTAAAACTGTTTATTTTTTATTTTTTATCATTTATCCATAAAATTAAAATAACAAAAATGTCCCTATATGTATAGACACGGAAAAAATGTGCATTTTATTGAAAAAAAAGAATGACCATATATACATGTTTATATATATATTGAAACTAGAGGATGCTTTTGTAAAAAAGCGCATGTCTCCCCCACTGCTGAGAATAACTGTGAATGGAAACAGGAATGGAAATGGAGATAAAAGAACAGAGTATATAAAACCAGACAACTGATATATCACTGATATATCAATAATAGTTAAATGTCCTCACTGATAAGAACTCTAGTTATCATCCGGAAATGAGAAAATGACCAATGGTCACTGTGACCTTAACCTTTGACCTACTGACCCCATAAACAAGAGGGATCATCTGCTCAATAAGACCAATCATCCTATGAAGTTTGAGGGTTGTAGGTCTAAAGGAACTCTAGTTATCATCCGGAAAGGAGAAATTAACCAACGGTCGCTGTGACCTTGACCTTTGACCTACTGACCATTAAAACAATAGGGATCATTTGATTAATAAGACCAATCATCCTATGAAGTTTGAGGGTTGTAGGTCAAAAGGAACTCTAGTTATCATCCGGAAACGAGAAATTGACCAACGGTCACTGTGACCTTGACCTTTGACCTACTGACCCCAAAAACAATAGGGATCATCTGCTCAATAAGACCAATCATCCTATGAAGTTTGAGGGCTGTAGGTCAAAAGGAACTCTAGTTATCATCCGGAAACGAGAAATTGACCAACGGTCACTGTGACCTTGACCTTTGAACTACTGACCCCAAAAACAATAGGGATCATCTGCTCAATAAGACCAATCATCCTATGAAGTTTGAGGTCTGTAGGTCTAAAGGAACTCTAGTTATCATCCGGAAACGAGAAATTGACCAACGGTCAGTGTGACCTTGACCTTTGACCTACTGACCCCAAAAACAATAGGGATCATCAGCTCTATAAGACCAATCATCCTATGAAGTTTGAGGGCTGTAGGTCAAAAGGAACTCTAGTTATCATCCGGAAACGAGAAATTGACCAACGGTCACTGTGACCTTGACCTTTGAACTACTGACCCCAAAAACAATAGGGATCATCTGCTCAATAAGACCATTCATCCTATGAAGTTTGAGAGCTGTAGGTCAAAAGGAACTCTAGTTATCGTCCGGAAACGAAGAATGGACGGACGGACGGACTGACGGACGGACGGACTGACGGACGGACGGACTGACGGACGGACAGGGCAAAAACAATATGTCTCCCCCCGAGGTGGGGGAGACATAATTAAATTTGTAGATTATTCTTAGAAATGTGAAAAGTAAAGAAACAAAATAAATAGTATAGCCTACAACCATTCACGACCTGTTAAAATTATTATGACTCGGCAAAACAAACATACAATATATCTTGTAACTAAAACAGAATTATTTCAGTGTTAAATGCCCATTTCAAGGATACCGTTTTTCCCATGAATATACATTATCATAAAGTTATTTAACTATCATATATAAGTTAGTATAATTATTAATTTGAAATTTTGGCATATAAATGCGTGTTTTGTGTGAATGGGACGGAATATTTTATGTCAACCTCTTACTTTTTATTACCCATTGCTTTGTTTTCATTTCAGGCATACCAATGCGCGGGAAAATGTACATTTCCACTCAGTGAACACTGGTCGCCTTCCAAACACGCAGTAATACAAACACTTATGCACAGCTACCATCCAAAACGTGCGGCAAGATCGTGTTGTGTCCCGACCAAACTTGACCCAATTTCAATCCTCTACATCGATGAACAAGGTGTTGTTACCTATAAATATAGGTATGATGGTATGGTCGTTGCCTCGTGTGGATGTCAGTGATACGACTTCGGGACTATTTATTCGAGCGGATTTGTGCAATAGATTTTTTCTTTATTTTCTCCATTTCTTGACAAAATTCAGATGCAGCTGTTATAAATAAAACAAATATATAAGAGAAGGGGTGTATTTTACCGTATCACAGTGTTTGTGTGTAATTTTACACATTTACGATACAAATGTTTATAAATATCAAAAACTGTTTGTTCTATAACTATAACTTGCATTATTGTTTGTAATTACATCACGATCTTCGGATTAGACAGAACTCTAAATGATTAAATGCAATTTGCATTTTGTTCAGTTAAGAGTATACTGTAAATTATATAATGTTTTCAAAGAAAATAAAGATTTCAAGTTTTGTAAAAATAGTTATCCTGAAAAAAAGGGTTCAAAACACACCATCAAGAGAGAATTTTAAATACAATGTTCCAAGAATGAATAAGTATTTAACGTTGATCTTTTACATTTCTAATATTCATTTTGCCTGTCAGAGTTCATACCTGAGTGCACGCAGTGCCGAATAATAGCCAGACATTACCAAGTCTCATTGTTTTATAATACGAAGTTATTTATAACGATTTATAAAAACGAAAATTACATTTCATTCAAATTTTTGCGTATACACTGAACAATAAGATTACATTTTGTCAAATTGGCTAACATAAGGGATATACATATGTACGTGTTTCTCTAGATAAAACTCAATTTAAAGCTCTTAGCCATTAAAACACCGTAATCAGCTCCAACTGTTCCACTGAAGTCCAAAATCCTAAGGCCATTACACTTGAAAACTTTACAAAGATAAACTGTGGCACTGAAAAAGGACTATTTTTTTTTTGTTTAACGGACTATAATGTATTGCATTGATTGAGTTATTATTTAATACTGTTTCTTTTCTAAAAAATTAATTACATGTTTTGATACAAGATGAAAGATTGCTTTTATCTTAAAAGTAGAATGTACATAAACGAGAGTTATTTGAAATATTTGTCAACAGCTCTTCCTTGATATTACCACCTTTAACACGGTAAGCTTATGTAAATTAATTTTAATGGTTCTATTTTAGCCTCATCAATATTTTTATTTATAATAATCTATTTTAAATAACAAATTTACTTTGTCTAAACCATTGGCAAAAGCCAAAATTTCACGCACTGAATAAACATTATAATTATATGTGTTGCCTTTGTTGATGTTTGATATACTCGTTTGCTATTTAAAAGTAAAGTAGTTCTTAAGATATGTTTGATATCCTCAGTTCTTGTTTAAAACAACTGTGTATAATTACTCATTGAAAATGAAAAAAGTTTAGTCTGTGATTATGACATTTTAAGTGCAAAGTGCATGTTTATAAAATTAACGTCAATCAGAGTCAACAGGATTGTATTTTTTGTCGGCTAATGTTTAAGATGTTTTTAGCTTTTTCGTAATACAGTTGGTTATTTCATGGTTTATTTATAAATGTTGAAAGCGAATTATGTTGTCGTATAAAATATCATTATAAACAGGCCACAAAACGTTTGAAGAAATAGATAAAACTTGTTAAACCTCCAACGATTATCGTGCATGATATATATCACGTACCTCAAAATAGAAATGACTTCTAGTACATACGAAGCCAATGGAACAATGATTTATTATTTTATGAAAATCCATCTCATCAACAAAACGAGTAAATCTAATGTTTAATACATATGTCATGATTGAATTGTTATTTAATAACATTAAAATTTAATTTCTTTGATATTCATCACATGTGGCTCTAGAGAAAAAATATTTAAAAAAAACCCAAACATTATCCTTACTTTTTCAAATCAGACGTTGCTTAAATCATAGCAATAAATGTTCCAAAAGATGTAAATACTAAACAGTTTTGTACTTTTTAGTGAATAGAAGAAATAAATGGTAACACGATCTCTATTATAGTATTTATATGAAATGGTATACAGATATATGATAAAGAGGATGTATAAAACTGAACGACACCGCCTATTTATTAGCATAATATACACTTTTCGATGTCATTTAAACAATTCTATCTACTAACAGAATACAACAGAAAGAAAAATCTTTAGACACATATTACAAAACATTCAATTTTTAATAACAAAATAATACATATTAGATACAATGTTACATGTAATAACAGGTACAAGGTTGTCATTGATATTTTTTTTTAAAATCGATTCACTTATCTAGATCTTAGAAGGCAGAATAGTATGGTTCTTATAAAATAATGAAAAGGTGTCACTCTAGACTACTTGACATTCGATAAATATCAATGGACATAAGATGTACTCTTTGACGATTTGATAAGTTGTTTTTAATCCATTAACCTTTAAAATTAACTAACACTGACAACACAAATCAATTGACCATTTCTTTTGGTTTAAGAAATAATTATAGCTACTTATCATTAACCTTTTAAAAGCATAATTCGCAGGCTCATTCAATTCGACTCTCACGTTTGATATGTAGGCTATTCAGCTGAATAAACTTTTAAAATAATAAATGTCATATATATGAGAACAATACCAAACACTTATAATTTTCGTTTTATAATGTAAAATATATAGGTTTTCAAACACAGCAAATTTGAAAAGTTTGTATTTTTCTGGTTCCCATTAACATTACTTCCAATGTTTTAAGGATTGGAATAAATAATATGACTTTGGTTGAGGCATGATCGAACGTTGCAAGGTTTTTTTCTTTAACAAAGAGTTTCAAACAAATGTTTTTATTTTCCCTTCTATTCAAATGTTTATATTTGAAATCGATGGTCAGTTGAAAGACACACTCACAAAGGAGCCGCGTCACGACAAAACCAACATAATTGGGTTTGCGACCAGCATGGATCCAGACCAGCCTGCGCATCCGCGCAGTCTGATCAGGATCCATACTGTTCGCTTACAAAAGTCTATAACAAGTAGAGAAACTGTTAGCGAACAGCATGGATCCTGATCAGACTGCGCGGATACGCAGGCTGGTCTGGATCCATGCTGGTCGCATATCCATTGTTGGTTTTGTCGTGACGCGGTTAACTTCACGGTCATGCCGTTCGGGTTGAAGATCGTATAATACTATGACTGATAAAAAGGGAGTGAGAGATGTTGCACTTTTCATACAAAACCTCAACAAAAACTTGCAACTTGCAATATTCATGTAATTTTGTTGTGATTAATGCTTCCGAGCGATCAATTTGTTTTCAGAATTTTCATTTAATTATTTTGGTTTTCATTGTTATCGATCAATAGAATCTTTATTCTACATAATTGATTAAGCTTGTTCTTGTACGACAGAAATATTTCACCATGCAGGTCTTTCAACTTCAGGCTCAGCAGAATTAAGCACACTTATAAATAACAAACTAAAATTATTTTAGTTCACAATGTATCAATAAAATAGAATGAAATCTAAAATATTTGCTGTAATGCCTGCAGTTTAAATTGCACGTGTAAATTATCTTTCTTAAGATAAAAAGCACACGTGTAACATATGATATTATTAAAACATTACACTTCTCTTGATAAAATTGATTAAAAAAATCCTTATCCAATATACATGTATCCTCTTAAGGTAATGTAATTAAGTAAAAATTAAAAAGAACAACCAATAAACAATCGTAGGGAATTATGCTTGCCAACCTTTTGCATCATTAACCAAAGTCGGGTAAGGGAAAAGGTACAAACAAACACACGCACAAAAATCTGCTGCCTAATTAAAACGACAATTTCAGAGCGGGCGTATTCTGCTATGACTTCGTAATGTTTTTTTCTGGGTATGTGAAAAACTGCAAAAATGAAAAGAACACTGATTAGATTGACACTGAATCTATAATAAACATTTTGTAAATGTAAGATACGAGTCTTACCACAATGCATAGATTTGTTATCTAAACACAGTTTAAATTTTTAATTATTTCTATTCACTGCAACTAACTTCTGAAATTGAATTTTAAAACATTTTACAAAATTATAAACATTAAATATTTAAGGAGGCAATTTTGTATATTTTTTGTTTATTTTTCGGTTTTAGGACATGACACATAAAACTATGTTAGTAAGCCTGCTAGCGGCAACTGAATTTATCCGTGCCGTGTGAATATGATCGGCACTTTTTGTTATTCAGTTAGTACATATTTTGTAAATTTTGTAAGGATGATTGATGGTTTTAACCGCACTAAAGGATGGCCAAATCTGTGTAAGATATTAAGAAAGGTAAGGGTAAAAGTTCAATAAATTTAATATATATTTCATATATATTTTTTTTGCTATTGCGCCTCTGTGGGTTCGAGTCCCGTCGAGTTGATTGCTCGGAGACACAGAGTAGATTGAATGTCACATATACAGTGAAATAATAACGTTATACAAAACTTGTTATGTCATGAATAAATTAGACAAATTAATCATTTCATTGTAAATTTTAACTAAATTGTATCCTTTTGTACATGTTTCAATGGTATAATTAGAGATTGAATTTGTCCACTCATGAAAAAATCACAAAATAGCTGTTATACCTACAGCTATGTTTTGTATCATGTAGCAGATTTTCGTAATTCGTCTGAGGAAAGGACATAAAATGAAAAACAAAACAATACAAGAAAAGCATTGATGCAAAGCATCAAAGGGCGTCCATCAAGAAATGCAGAAAGTGAAGATGAACTAGTAGACATATGATGACAAGATATTCTTATAAACTTTTCAATGATTAATTGGATTTTACCAGAATGAACGGACGAAAGACATTGTTCATTATGAACTTTGAATGGCATGCTAGAGATTAGAATAATACTTGTTATTATTTTTTATGATCGTGATTATTAATAGCAACGGATAAACATGTATACAATCATTTATAATCCATATGTGTAACGCATGGTCAACACCACACTTGTGGAATTGTCTCTTATGTTATCGCTATTAGCGAAGACCTCCTCTTAAGGTATCTGTTCACACTTAGTAAAAATATGACACTGGTTTTATTATCATGTTGATCATGTTGAGCATAATTGTTTATTATACAATAATTGTAATATCTATTTTAATATAAAAAATACAGATTTTATGAATATTGTTTTCCTCTCTTTTTTCGTGTTTATGTGCTATTTTAATACTGAGTTTGCACGTTTACTACTCTTTTTTTTATTAAAATTGTAAAATAAATTTTAAGAATTCAATTGTCATATTGACCGACGATTATAGGTCAAAACTTAACTGGAAAAAGTCAGTAAATTATGCTTAATCTTTCAATATTTAATATTGCTTATTCTTAAACCATGTACATGTACATTTGTATTTTTCTTTATCATTTTTTTAAATTATCAATCAATTGAATAATTCATAAAATCTAATTTGTAACTTTGAATAATTGCTGGGCATCTTTACAAAGCACGAATGACAAAATAAATCAAATGTTTCAAAGTTGATAGTGTCATATTTATACCATAAAAATGTACCTTTTTCTCAATTATTGTACATATTTATTGTTTTTATCTCATATAGATAAAATGAAACATGCTATTGTTGTTGTTGTTGTTTTTTTTTTCGAATTGTATGTATATGTATAATAATAATCAATAAATTTGAGAGTTGATCTATGTTTATTTATAAATTATTGTAACCAAACTAAGTGACAAACATTCATTTTGGAAAAAAAGCTTATTTCTCTGTAAAATATCTGTTCTGTTCTGTAACGATATCAAACATCTACTCCAAAACCGGGAGAGACCGGACAATAAACGTGTGACGGTCACTAGTAAATCCCGGTCAAAATAGACCGGGAGATACCGGGAATTACCGATAGCAGTACATCCCTCTATAAATAGATTTTCGGAATGTTAAGGTCATCAACTCATCATTCTATTTTAACATACCATAATAACCCACTGTGTACTACAAAATGATAAATAAAAAAACCCCGAAGAGACGGAAAAGGTTATTTCATGCATTGCGAAATTCTGCAGTTCGCTATTCATTGTACATATCGAGACATTTTTTTTAATCAAGCACCCTCATACCGATCGGAATGATCGGCTTTTATTATGACCGACTATAAGGCTCGAGAAGTTGCTGTCGCCCTTTCACAAAATCTGATTTCATTCCATAAGGGCGCCGCGCTTCGGCGCGGACGCCAAAAATGTGTGAACAACAACAACAACGAACGCACAAACAACAACATGTAAACAAAAAGAAAAGGCAGTAAAAACAAAATTTTGAAGGGTTAATATCTACAGCCAAACGTACAGAAAATAACCATCCACCCCAAAAAATCACAATGATAATATACAGAGCACAATTCTTCATCAAAGCCACAAGATATACAAAATATACAATATTAAGTTGAACTAATGCCTTAGTTATTTAACATTAAACAGACTACGATTTTTGAATAGTTTAATATATCAATCTAACAGCAAAATCAAACAAGCTAGTATTGTAATTAAGGTATATTTAGCGTTTGATAATAGAGGTATGCATAGTATCGAAATTCTTGAGAGCTGTGAAAATATCTGATTTTATTTAAGTACTAGACTAAAACTATCGTCCAGTCAATCAAGCAGAAAGTAGATATTAAACAAATTTATAATTGCTAATGATTTTGGAGGGAAGATTAACGGTGAGTTACTGTAGAATAATGCTGCTTGATAAATTGACTGGTTAATTTTTCGAATTATTTTGACATGCAAATCAGTTCTGTTTGAATTGATAACTAAAATGATTCATATAATTTAAAAACATAACTAATATTATACATATATAATATTTCAATAAAGATGGCGCCAGACACAACACAAACAATTTTAGATGTTCGGTTAAATTAGATCACCAAACTGGCCGATACTGTGTCTTATGATCAGTAAATGTTCCATAACCACCACCGTATGAACATATCTACGATGTTTCTAAATTTCAAATTTCAATATTGTAATGAATAAATGTAAATGTTAATGTTAATGTTAATTAATGCTTAAGTCGGTACTAGGGGGTGAAAACGATAGCCTGCAATTACCATTACAGTCCACGAACAAGCTCAATTGAACCATTACTGCAATGTTTTAATTTTTGGGACTCTTTTTTCTTTTTTGTATGTTTACTTTGTATAAAGGTAATTATGCACAAAGGAGGCGTGAAGTATTTTCCATAATCACCCATGAACAGATTCGATCAAAACCAGTCTGCAATTTTTAAGCAATTGTCGTTGTTGATGGTTCAGAGGGATCACCCTTTTACCATATTTTTTGTTTAAATTACATACTCAACAGAACATTTTCAAACAGTTACCAAATATGAAAAACAAGATCAACAAGGAAGGATGGAATTCAATGAACGCATCCTTCTACACGACCCAGCAACACGGGACTACTTAGTAGTTATAATGGACAAATCAATTAAATAAAATACAAATAAACAAAAGCGTGCAATCAATTGTAATCAATTATTATTGTTAAGAATTGTTGAAATCATAATTCTGTTTATTTTCCTACTTATATATATTAAGCTTATTGGCAAAAAAAAAACTTGTAAGAAGATTTAAAAGTTTAAAAAAAAAAACAAATTATCTAGAAATGTATGAAGATTTTTGTAAAATTATCAAACACTAGATATATAAATATAATAAGAATATAAAGCTTTTAAAGCAATATCAAAACAGAGAAAATTTCAAGTTATTTGCAAAAAAATAATATATATATATACTTGTGTTAAATAACAAAAGCCAGTTTGCCAGGTGGTGCTTTAGGGAAATAGGGTGAACAAAAAAATATGACAAGTTCAATAACTAATCATTTTCATATTTATTTTTTAAGTAAATGTCAGATTAGTTTACTAGGATGTTTGCTTTACTGCTTTCAATATGCTGTGCACGTGCAAGTTATCTTCTGAAACGTTAAACACACGTGCTTAACACGATACAAGTAGATAGAAAAATATGTGAATTTACATGTAGTTATCAGATTTGCTTTATGTCTTACGTTACTGCATTTTTATTTTTAAGCGTTTTATTCCTTACATTTGTTAAGTCTTTAGGTGCCTCCCCCCAGAGTAAACAACTATAATTGGTGTTGATTTTGTCTCATTTAATGTGTGATAGATTCATGACGCTTAAAGTTGGGATTAACTACATATTGTTTGTATATATATATTACTTATTTGTTTACATTCTCAATGGTGCAAACTCTAAACTGTCACCATTCTTTTTTTAACTGTCAGGCGCGTAGCTGCCTATACGCGAGTACGCAGCTGAATCCACATTATTTTGACAAAAAAAATTTTTTTTTAGTAAAAAAAATGTGGTTTGAAATTCAGCCGCGTTCGCCAGATCTGATAATTACCACACTGAATACTTTATAAATCATATAGCCTAAATCGTACACCATACCGTAGTATTTTTTTGAAAAGTTGTCGGCCTTTGCAGCTCTTCAAAGTCGGAAGTTTGCACGCGCCGTATTTTCGAAATGTAAACAAATGTTTACATCGAGTTCTTAAAGAAGTCATCAGCAGAATCAGCGATAGAAAAGAGGTAATTATAACTAAAATGTTACTATGTATGCCTAGTGTTTATTTGTTTCGGTCTGTTTGTTGAGTAATGACATGTTTGACCATGTCTGTGAACCGATTCTAGCGAGACTGACAACATTTTGAACTAACCAACCTGAATCAGTGAATTCATGATGCAAATGTGAAAAATTCTGGTGCATTTGTCGTATTACTCTGCATTTTTGAAATAGTTCCTTCTTGGTAGATTAGTTATATTGATACATGGAATTTTTATGAAAAAAACATTTCTGGTAAACACAACGCTCGTCATTTTTTCATATACGGAAGCGCATAAAGGTCAAAAGTATTCCGATTTCATACATGTACGGAGCCACAATTTATTCTTCCAGGTTCTAATTACGCAAGAAATATGACACAGAAGAGAATTGACAGCTTCTTCAGCGTAGGTCCAAAAACTGGGCTGTCTGAAAAAGGCACCGATGCAACCGAGCCTAGTACATGTATGTTTACTTTAACATGCTTTTAACATAAAAAGCTACAAACAATAGTCAGTACATGTTAAGTTATACATGTATAGTTAATGATGACAACAATTGTAACTTTTAATTTTGTTTAAACTTTTCAAGATTCAAGGACAGTATGATTTCAAACTTTTACATTACATTCATTGCAATCCATGCTTTAAATATTCGAAATCAAATTGATTCTATAGTCAATTTTATGCACCAAAAATTCTAACACTTGTCCAAGTATCGTCATATGTATTCCATATGTATATTTATAGCGCCCGGTACGTCTGGTGTGAAGGAAGGTCCTGAACCTATGACTTTAGATAAAGATGAGCTCGTGGGGATTGCGTACAGTCCCGATGACTTGTATCCTGATCCAGCAAGTTTAACAAAGGCTTCAGATGACTCGATAAAAGTGAAAGTGCTGCAAAACAACAAAGAATGGGCCAAAACTTTTAAGTTTCCGTCAAGGTAAACTGATTCTGATTCATTTGATTTAAAGATGTGAAGTTATAACGGTTGCAGATCAAAAGAAAATTGTAGTTTTGTCAGAAAAATACCGTTAAAATCTCTAAACACAGTCCCGAGGTCTCAAAATCGATGGTTTATGTTGAGGTCTTTTTGTGAGTGGTACATGTGGGAAAATAGACGCAAGCCCGTCTCTTACCACTCGATTGTAAACCCATATTAATATACTGCTTCTTCCACTTGTTCGATGTTTGGTTCCATTATAATTATATTAACGCGCTTTGACATGTTTACTATATAATTAAGACGAATAAAGTATAGTGAATATACTCATATATCTGATAACGTTATTGAAGTACCAGTATCATAAGTATACTAGTAAGATACTAGATATATACTATTAAAATGGAATCATTTGCTTCCCTGCTTTCCGGATTTCTACGTATTTGGTTGCAAAATTGTTCTATTTCAAGTTCGTACACTATTTCTTTATTTTATTATTTCAGTATTGAGTATGGAATGAAGCGTCAGTTCTCCGTAGATTGGCTAGAGAAGTATGACTGGCTTCGATATTCAGTTTCCGAGAATTCAGTGTATTGTGCTCCCTGTATTTTGTTTGGTGCTTCATCTCCAAAGGAGAAAACATTCATCAATACCCCAGTATCAAAATGGTCTAACCTTGGAAAGTACATCAAGAGACATACCGAGCCTGGTTCGAGTCATCATAGCTGCTGCGCTAGTGCTAGTAGTTTTATGAAAATCATCGAAGGGAAACAAGCAAGCATTACAGCACAACTGTCGAGAAACAAAGTCGAAACTGTTGCTAAAAATAGACAGGTGCTTAGATCTGTTATAGAGGTCATCATTCTGTGCGGTCGACAAAATATTCCACTTAGAGGTCATGATGACAACAATAGTAACTTTACTGTCCTGTTGAAAGACAAGGCCAACAGGGATGAAATCCTGAAAACACACCTGTCCTCTAAATCTAAGGTTACTTACACTTCGCCTATGATCCAAAATGAATTAATCACTTTGTTGGGAAATAACATAAAAGGCAAGATAGTTCAGCAGTGCAACGATGCTATTTGTTATTCATTTCTTGCAGATGAAGCTACTGACGCGAGCACTATGGAACAAATTGCTATGTGTGTAAGATATTATTCTGAAACTGAACAGGACGTGCGTGAAGACTTTGTGGGCTTTGTGCAAGCAGAATCTACAACAGGAGAGGCTCTTTTTAACAAGTTTATTGAGGGGCAGCGGGACGCAGGATTAGACATCTCCAAGATGAGGGGACAAGGGTATGATGGGGCCAGTATTATGTCTGGTTGTCATCGAGGTGTGCAAGCTCGGGTCCAGCAAGTAGTTCTCCAAGCAATGTATGTGCACTGCAAAGCCCATAGCCTTAATTTGTCAATTGTGCATGCCTGTAAAGAGGCACTCGTCAGAAACTTGTTGGACACAGTACAACAAATCGGATTTGCTTTCCAGTACTCTGCCAAACGTCTTTTAGCTTTCAAAGAGGAGCTTGGCAACGATCCCGTGGCACAGGAAGAGATGCAGAAGAGAACACGTCTTCAAAGTCTGTGTGAGACGCGATGGGCTAGTCGGGCTGACGCACTTTACACTTTCAAAGCTGCATACACATCTATTGTAAGTGCACTGGAGGTGCTAGAACGAGAGGGAGACTCAAAAGCACGGAGCTACAGATGCAGTATCCTTGGGTTCGACTTCCTTCATCATCTCTCTAGTTGTGGTTGAATTCGTCCTCCAGGGTGTTATGCCTCTAAACAAGCTGCTACAGAAGCAGAATATCGACTTGATCGAAGCAGCCAAGGAGAGTCGAGTTCTTATAGCTACATTTCGTGCAGAGAGAGCCGATGATGCTGTGTGGGATGGGCTTTACGACAAAGCAGTTGCCATGGCAGAAGACCAAGGAGTAGAGCCTTCAAAGCCTAGAACAGCTCGACGCCAACAGCACCGTGGCAACGTGCCTGCCGACTCTGTTTCGGAATACTGGAAAAGAGCATTGTTCTATCCATTTCTTGATCATCTAGTTGTGGAACTAGAAGACCGTCTTGTATCCAGCAATGAGAGGTTTAAGGCTCAATATCTCATCCCAAGCCTTCTTCCTGAGCTCAGCCGAGATCACGAGGATTCCATCTTCCAGGAGTATGAGAGTGACCTCAGTGGGGATCGGGAAGCCTTCCGAAATGAGGTTTCTCGATGGAAAGTAAGATGGGAGCTGGAGGGGACAAAACCCTCAAATCTTACTGACACATTGAAGGCTACGAACAAGACTCTGTATCCAGACATCTTCACCTGTCTAGTTGTACTAATTACGATGCCAGTGTTTACCGCTACCGCCGAGAGGCAGTTTAGTATCATGAGACGCCTGAAAAACTACATGAGATCAACGATGCTCACAGAACGGATGTCTGGACTAGCCCTGTTGCACGCCTACAGACACATGGAAATAGATATTGATACTATCATTAACGAGTTTGCGGCCAGCAAAGGCCGCAAGTTAGACTTGCTGTGAAATGTAGACTAGTTGAAATAAACGAAAGTAAAGCTATTCATCTCCATTTTTATCCTAAAATAAATGGATTTTCGTTGGTCAAGAAAGCTCTCCGGAGGCCCCAAAACGCACCAAATTGCACCATTTATTTCAAAATTTTCAGGGGGGGCATGCCCCCTGACCCCCTAGATTATTTTGAATCCACATTCTTTATAGGCTAGCTACGCGCCTGACTGTTGGATGAGAAAAATGATAGTTACTTGAAATACAAAAGAAAGTGTGAGCAACGTCTTAGAACATGTTATACATACACAACGTTTTACTTTTTACCTTTGAAAGTTCTAAGAATTTTTCTGTTTTAAAATGTTATTTTACGTCAAAAATTTTAAAACTACAGTCGGTACAGATAGGTAGATTGCATGAGATTTGAGTTTCTATCAATTGCATTATCGGTTCTGTGGATGTTCCTCAAGTGGAAGCCAATTTCTTTCTGGAATCAGCCAGGGTTAATAGGCGTGAACAGAAGCATCCATTTCCATTGCTGTTCCTGAACTTTTTAAATAGAAAGTTTTTTGAGATTGATATATTTTAAATAGGTCATGATGTTTGGCCATTGTTGAAGATAATGACGTTATTTATATCAATCCAGAATTTATCGCCAGGTGGATGTGACTGGGTAATTTCAGGTTATATAGGTAGAAATTTCACGAGGCTGACACAATCAAAACGATAGTTAAAGACTTCAGATAAATATTCATAGGTACTTAAGTTAATCAGTTGGTTATAATTAATCGTATGTTTTTTGCTTAAAACCCCGCATTTTGGGAACAAAAAGAAAATTTAAAAAAATTTATTTTTTCAAAAACCCTTTAAACTATGCTTGCTGGAAACATATAATTAGTTATCGGACAGAAAAACAGGCATGATTATTGAGCATATTTTGAGAACAGGGCATGATTATTGAGCAGTTTCTGTGAACAGGGCATGATAATTGAGCATATTCTGTGAAAAGGGCATGATTATTGAGCATATTCTGTAAATAATGCATGATTATTTAGCATATTCTGTGAAAAGGGCATGATTATTTAGCATATTCTGTGAAAAGGGCATGATTATTGAGCATATTCTGTGAAAAGGGCATGATTATTGAGAATATTCTGTGAAAAGGGCATGAGTATTGAGCATATTCTGTGAAAAGGGGGCATGATTATTGAGCATATTCTGTGAAAAGGGCATGATTATTGAGAATATTCTGTGAAAAGGGCATGAGTATTGAGCATATTCTGTGAAAAGGGGACATGATTATTGAGCATATTCTGTGAAAAGGGCATGATTATTTAGCATATTCTGTGAAAAGAGCATGATTATTTAGCATATTTTGTAAACAAGGCATGATTATTTAGCATATTTTGTGAACAATGCATGATTATTAAGCATATTCTGTGAACAAGGCATGATTATTGAGCATATTCTGTGAACAAGGCATGATTATTGAGTATATTTTATGAAAATGGCATGATTATTGAGCATATTCTGTAAAAAGGGGCATGATTATTGAGCATATTCTGTGAAAGGGCATGATTATTTAGCATATTCTGTGAAAAGAGCATGATTATTTAGCATATTTTGTAAACAAGGCATGATTATTTAGCATATTCTGTGAACAAGGCATGATTATTAAGCATATTCTGTGAACAAGGCATGATTATTGAGCATATTCTGTGAACAAGGCATGATTATTGAGCATATTCTGTGAAAAGGGCATAATTATTGAGCATATTCTGTAAAAAGAGCATGATTATTGAGCATAGTCTGTGATAAGGGCATAATTATTGAGCATATTCTTTGAAAAGGGCATGATTATTGAGCATATTTTGTGAATAATAAGTTAAAATGAATAGTAGCATCGCATATGTCAGAGATAGCTAAAATAAATTTTAAAATTTACATTAATCACATGTTGTGTAGAATGTGCTGATTCAAATAAATGAATGTAAAGCCATCAGTATAAATTTATGAAGTACAAACAGTAATGACGCTGAGATAATGAAAAAAATAAGACCTTTAATCCGTATATAATATCAGTTAAATATTTATGAGAGTTTGTCTGCTTGAACTTTGTTGTTTATTTCTCACACTATCTAATACACATAACTAACATTACACACATACAGGTTTTCAATAAATTATTCTAAATCAGTGATTTTAAAAATCTGGAAACAGAGTGATCCCTTGGAAGCATAAATCACAAAAAGAATACATGAAAATTGCAGACTCGGTTTGATTGAGTCTGTACATGAGGGATAATGAAGAAGTGCAACATCTCTCACGCCCCCCTAGCACCGGCTTAAGCGGTACTCAATTCTCAACACTTAATAGTGCTGGCATCAATGATCCCGAAGGAACTGAAAAATATAACAACACTGATGTGAAGTACGGGGGAATATTTTACAGCTGCCACACATCACTTGACACCTGCTAAGCCACTATTTATTAAGTCTTACCATTTTTATTTGCACTTCAATGCACTTTAAATTTCGAAATATTTGTTTTCTTGCATGATGATTTCTGAATAAATAAATATTATAGTTTTTTACAAACAGTTTTGATATACAGATGTTATCAATATAGAAATTATTCAACCACAAAGTATGCCATAACCACACAATGACTTAATTGAAATTAATATATTTATTATAAGCGATGAATCAAAATCTTTAAAATAGCGGTATAAACCAGAATCCTGTTTCTGACAAAGAAAATGAAAATAAAAATAAAATCACACTTGACTAACTATCGTTTCGATATGTGAGTTTTAGCACAGGTAGTGTATTTCACAGCTAAAGAGAGAATGCAAAACCTAAACATATAATCAACATGAATAAAAATTGATCTGCTTGCTAAATAAATCTGTCCATTAGCAAATAAAGTTGATTCTAATATGATAAATATTAAGCAAGAAAGACAGAATATGTTCGATCGTGATTTGAATCATAAACACATTGTCTAACAGAGGACTGCCTCAAACCTAATAAGAAATATTTATACATATTAATAATATTTGTTTCACTTTCCTCTTGGCTTACTGAGATTGCATCTGTTCAGTAGTAAGACAGATGGAATATATCATTTGTCTAAGCACGCTGTTGCAAGCTTCCCTAGAGAAGCTAAACAGATTAATATCATTATAAAAATGATACTGTAACCAACATTAAATGAACATAATAGAAAACCAAACAATCTGATTTTTGTCTTAAGATCTCGACTATTAATACCATGTTTTGGTGAGTGTAATTGAGAATCGCACTTATTAATCAGTAAGTAAGTCATTTATATATACGTTTATCGTATTTATAATTTCTTGGGAGTACAAGTGCATGCACCGGTGCATATTTGACAAATCTGTGTTGTGAATGAGAATCATGTGATGTAAAATGTTTAGCATTAGTTCAAATTTAATAAGATTTCAATTCTAGTAACATTTATGCTTTAATGACCTGAAATATTTGTTTTTAAACTTCTTTTCCATGTAAATATAAACGTGCCATTTGTTTCCATACCATTAGATAAAATAGTAACACAACCGTTACGGTACTAAAATTCAAATATAATTGTCACTGTGTGAAAAAAGTGTTAAATTTCACTGAATAACTTATTCATTAAATCATTAATTGATTAACTATCTCGTGCACAAATGTGCAATAATATTGTTCTTGAACAATATTTAGCTACTTATATGTGAAATCACGTTTTAAAAATTTTGATTGACGTTGGAATATAAAACAGAACGAGAGTATCTTTCTTTATTGTTAGTGAAGCGTTTTATAGTAATTTCTACCTTACTATTGTAACTTTGTGAAGATCTGCCAATGAAATTGAATTAATAAATTGAATCCATATTGCAATAAATATAACCGATTAATAAATTAATGATAACAAAAAGTTAACTGGACAGGTGTAACATGTTTTCTAGAAAGGATTTTCAAATTTTGTTGTGTATTTCAAAAACTACAATTTTGTGATTTTTGTTTTCTATAAAACACGATAATATTTTTTTCGTGCAATAATACTTTATTTATAAGTTTAATCTCTAACTATTCCATGATTCATAAAATAATGTAATAAAGGCTTATAAAATGCCTATATAGAGGTAGAAATACAAAAGTACTTTATTTAGAGAAACTAAAAAACGTCCATAACCTAAAATATATTGATACAAATAAAACACTCTAAACAGGTCGTTTGAAGTTCATTTTTTTCAACAAATGCTTGTTTTTTCTCTATACAAATATTTACAAAATGGAATTTTAAAATATTTATTAATGCTATTGTCTTGATTTTTGATTTACATATGATGTTTAAAAAACAGAAAACCCGAGGAGTCCCTGAAATAGAGAAATACAGAATCCCTAAAGAAAGCCCAACACGACAAAATTGAAAATGTTGCAGGCTCGGTTTGATTGAGCCTGTTCATGGACGGTACTGGAAAGTGCAAGTTACCGTCCACGCCCCCTAGCACCGGCTTAAGCAGAATTCAACATTTAAACATGAAATAGTAAAAGTTTGAATTTAGAAACATCCGCAGATGTGTTCATACGGCGGTTATCATGGAACCTGAAGACTGCATAGACGACAAAATGTGAAATTGTTGCAGACTCTGTTTGACTGGGCCTGATAATGGAAAGGTAATTGTTAATGCAAGCTCTATTGTGTATATTTTTACGATGGTATTTTGGTACGATGTTAAGCTATTAAACCACTGAAAATACATTACTTGTTAAAAGTAAATTATTATTATTTTTATTATATACCACATTTCTATAGCACTCTTTTCATAAATAATAAATGTTCAAGAGTGCTTTACATAAATCCGATAAAACATAATCATATATATATATATATATATATAAGACATAATGTTACAACATTAATTAAGTAAACCTATTAAACAATAATGATAATCTAAAACCAGTAAAGGATGGTAAGAAATACAGACACATTTAGTTAACACTGATAATATAGCAAAAGTAGTACATGTATGATGATTTATGAACTAACGTCCATAGAACTTTATGAAATAATGTGTTTTGAGAGCTCTCTTAAAACATGGCAAGGTATTACAGTCTCTAATGTCAGGTGGTAACGAGTTCCACAATTTCGCTGCGGCTGTCTGGAAGCACCTGTCACCATATCGTACTGTCCGAGATTTAGGCACAACTAATGTCATTGAGTTATTCTGGGACCTCAGATTTCTGACTGGGATGTACACGTCTATCATGTCTTTTATATAGGCTGGTGATTGATCGATGAGGGATTTATATGTATAAGTCAAAAATTTTATATTCGACCCGATACTCTACCGGAAGCCAGTGAAAGGTCACGTAAGATAGGTGTTATGTGGTCATATTTGAGTGTTTTTGGCCACAATTCTAGCTGCTGTATTTTGAACATGTTTGTAACTTGGTCATTGACTGCTTAGAGACTCCATATAACAGTGCATTACAGTAGTCTAACCTAGAAGTAACAAGTGAATTTACTAGAGATTTTGGTTGCTTTAACAGGAAGATAGGGTCTGATGTGACCGATTTGTCTTAATTGTGCATAACAGTTCCTACAGACATTATTTACATGTTGTTCCATCTTCATGTTCGAGTCAAGGAATGCACCAAGATTGCGCACACTAGATGATTGGCTAATTTTCGAACCGTCGACTGTTACTGTAACATCTGAAACAGGTTGTGCGTTATGTTCAGATGAGAAGATGATCAACTCTGTTTTGTCGCCGTTTAGCTTCAGCATGTTGGCATTCATCCAACTTACAATATCTTCAAGACATCTTTCAATACGGTTTATATTCTCCTGAATTGAAATATTAGTCACTGGTTTGAAGGATAGATAGAGTTGTGAGTCATCTGCGAAGAAATGGTTGTTTAGATCATGTTTACGGCAGATTTCTCCGACAGGTTTCGTATACATCACATAGCTCTTGGGTAAAGATATTTCACTCTAAATAAAATTAGCCGCGTCACGATAAAACCAACATAATTGGTTCCATGCTGTTCGCTTACAAACCCTTTAACAAGTAGAGAAACTGATAGCGAACAGCATGGACCCTGATCAAACTGCGCGGATGCGCAGGCTGGTCTGGATCCATGCTGGTCGCAAACCCATTATGTTGGTTTTGTCGTGACACGGCTCAAATCATGTTAAGGTCCCAAGATTAAAAGACATAACTACGTCAAATTATCACAATGTGTATATTTGACAAATGACTTTAATAAATACCATTGGCAAAATAATTTATTTAGTTTTATTTATAATGATTTTTTTTTGCCAAAAAGTTATCACAGCAATATTTCTGTAAAGCAAAACAAATTTCTTTTTTTTTTCAATATTTATCAGAACAGTGCTATATTTAATGTGCAAATATGTAAACTTACATTATCAGTTAAACTTATTTAAAACAGTAGAAGCATATCATTAAATTTTATAAGCTAACATCGCAAGTTTGTTGTACAATTCAAGGGCAATTTAGATTGTCATGCTGGCTTATTCAATATCATTTGATGTAATTGTTGTTAACACACATGAATTATTATATATTGGTTGAAGAATTATTTAACATTGTTTTGATTTTCAAGTACAAGATGTTGCGTTGTTCCTAACAGATGTATACATGTTACGGTGCAAGCATCTTATCTTAAAATATCTATAAAAGGATGAAAGCCCCTTTCAACTTATCGAGGCTATGAAAAAAGTTAATTTGCTAAAATCTTCTCTTCATTATTTATCAAACACAATTTTCAAATTTTCAGTATGGCTAATTGGGACTTAAGACAATAATTCAAGCAGTATTTAAAACATACCTATAAAAGACTTAAATATATGGGAATATGTTACTATTTGCAAGGATGAAATTTTGCAAGTCGTCGATACATGAATAAATAACAAGTGAACGTTTACTGATTTATCCAATATCTGGATCAACGTAAACGAATCATCAAGTTCTTATAATGAAATATTTATACTTATCTAAAACATATTAAGTGTTTTAATGTATTTTGTTGTTTTGCTTCGTAAAAGTTAATTCAAGATTGATACCATATTATGTTAAATATTTTAAAAGTGAACTGAACTTTTAAACACTCTTTGATTTAGATTTGAGCTCCAAACACTGTTCATGTGCCTTGATGATCTTAAAATAACTTTTTTGATTAAACATAATGATATTTTCATGCACTGAATGAAAAATGATTTAATGTTTTCATTAAACTATGAAGAACACTACTATTTTACGTATTTAAATACTCTATTGCGTATAAATATTTGCGCATGAGTCACTCCTAGAATTTTATAATTTAAATGAAATATTACTAGATGAAATAGTGTTATAACATGTTTTAAAGACGTGTACCTTCTTTAACTGTATGTTGATAACATGACGTTAGCTAAGTTTTTTTTAATTTGTTTTTTTTTGTGAGTATTAACGCAATTAAATTAAAAACAATAATGTTTGCGATGTATTCTATAACTTCATTGCATAATCTTTTTCAGTTTAAAAATCAATTGTGGAAACATCTTAAAAAACTAATTTGTTCGTCTCGGTCTGTTATCCCGCAAATTTATATCATCTATTCATATGTTGATTTAAAGATTGTAACATGGTCACTAGAACTTTTTAAATCATGTTGTAAGACAATTGTCTTCATCTGTTATTACGTAAGTATTTTATTCATCCGACAATGAATAGATTAACGTGAGTACGTTCCATAGATCAATTCATTACTTTTCTATTATTTTCTCTAATGTTTTGACAAATATATGTAAAACCAAACTTGTCTTTTTTGGGTTTAAATTTAAATGTGGGGAAGTTTGCCCAAGATAGTTTTAGGGAACCCCGGGGTTTGCCGAAGGGCCCTGAAAATTTTTCCTCCCCCCAAAAAAAGCTGGAAAGTCGTCATATGACCTTTACTGTGCTGGGGCGACGTAAAACCGAAAAACACACACACACACACACACACACACACACACACACGCACACACACACACACACACACACACACACACACACACACACACAAAAAAAAAACAAAAAAAACCCAAAAACAATGTTTAAGATGTTTTTAGATTTTTCGTAATACAGTTGGTTATTTCATGGTTTATTTATAAATGTTGAAAGCGAATTATGTTGTTGGATAAAATATCATTATAAACAGGCCACAAAACGTTTGAAGAAATAGATAAAACTTGTTAAACCTACAAGAGATTATCGTGCATGATATATATCACGTACCTCAAAATAGAAATGACTTCTAGTGCATACGAAGCCAATGGAACAATGATTTATTATTTTATGAAAATCCGTCTCGTCAACAAAACGAGTAAATCTAATGTTTAATTCATATGTCATGATTGAATTGTTTTGTAATGGTCCTATTTAATGACATTAAAATTTAATTTGATATTCATCACATGTGGCTATAGAAATTTTTTAAAAAAGAAACCAAACATCCTTACTTTTTCAAATCAGACGTTGCTTAAATCATAGCAATAAATGTTCCAAAAGATGTAAATACTAAACAGATTTTGTACTTTTTATTGAATAGAAGAAAATAATGATAACACGATCTCTATTATAGTATTCATATGAAATGGTATACAGTTATATGATAAAGAGGATGTATATAAGTGACTCGTGAAAAAATCGATTCACTTATCTAGATATTAGTGTGGAGAACAGTATGATTCTTGACAAAATAACGAAAAAGGTGTCACTCTATGCGGTATTTCATTGGCTGGTGAAATTACATTTTCAAATGCACCAAAGAAAGATTTTTTAGGGATTTTTTTAGATGTTGCCCTTAAGAATCTTCAACCCATCCTAACATACTTAAAAAAACTACTTGACATTAGATATCAATGGACCCTAAGGTTTGGGCCCCTTTGAAAGATTTGAAAACAGGGTTTTTTTGAAACCCTTTTACCTTTTTAAAAATTTAAACAAACCCATTATGTTTAATTACTTCAATCAAATTGATTCGCTTTCTTTACATTTTTATCTAATTATTATTTGAAAAAGTAAGTAAAGCTTTACGGTTAACTAACACTGACAACAGAAATCAAACGACCATTTCTTTTGTTGTAAGAAATAATTATAGCTACTTATCATTAACCTTTTAAAAGCATAATTCGCAGGCTCATTCAATTCGACTCTCACGTTTGATATGTAGGCTATTCAGCTGAATAAACTTTTAAAATAATAAATGTCATATATATGAGAACAATACCAAACACTTATAATTTTCGTTTTATAATGTAAAGTATGTAAGTTTCCAAATACAGCAAATTTGGAAAGTTTGTATTTTTCTGGTTCCCGGGAACATTACTTCCAATGTTTGAAGGATTGAAATAAATAATATTACTTTGGTTGAGGCATGACCGACGTTGCAAGTTTTTTTCTTTAACAAAGACGAATGTTTTTATTTTCCCTTCTACGCAAATGTTTACATTTGAAATCGATGGTCAGTTGATAGACACACTCACAAATGGGCCACGTCACGACAAAACCAACATAATGGGTTTGCGACCAGCATGGATCCAGACCAGCCTGCGCATCCGCGCAGTCTGATCAGGATCCATGCTGTTCGCTTACAAAGTCTATAACAAGTAGAGAAACTGATAGCGAACACCATGGATCCTGATCAGACTGCGCGGATGCGCAGGCTGGTCTGGATCCATGCTGGTCGCATATCCATTGTTGGTTTTGTCGTGACGCGGTTAACTTCACGGTCATGCCGTTCGGGTTGAAGATCGTATAATACTATGACTGATAAAAAGGGAGTGAGAGATGTTGCACTTTTCATACAAAACCTCAACAAAAACTTGCAACTTGCAATATTCATGTAATTTTGTTGTGATTAATGCTTCCGAGCGATCAATTTGTTTTCAGAATTTTCATTTAATTATTTTGGTTTTCATTGTTATCGATCAATAGAATCTTTATTCTACATAATTGATTAAGCTTGTTCTTGTACGACAGAAGTATTTCACCATGCAGGTCTTTCAACTTCAGGCTCAGCAGAATTAAGCACACTTATAAATAACAAACTAAAATTATTTTAGTTCACAATGTATCAATAAAATAGAATGAAATGTAAAATACTTGCTGTAATGCCTGCAGTTTAAATTGCACGTGTAAATTATCTTTTTAAGATAAAAAGCCACGTGTAACATATGATATTATTAAAACATAACTTCTCTTGATAAAAATTAATTTTATTAAAAAAAAATTACCCTTATCCAATATACATGTATCCTCTAAGGTAATGTAAGTTAAGTAAAAATTAAAAAGAGCACCAATAAAAAGTGTAGGGGTTTATGCTTGCCAACTTTTTTCATTATAAAACAATGTCGGGTAAGGGAAAAGGTACAAACAAACACACGCACAAAAATCTGCTGCCTAATTAAAACGACAATTTAAGAGCGGGCGTATTCTGCTATGACTTCGTAATGTTTTTTTCTGGGTATGTGAAAAACTGCAAAAATGAAAAGACCACTCATAGGTTTGACACTGAATCTACAATAAACATTTTGTAAATGTAAGATACGAGCCTTACCACAATGCATAGATTTGTTATCTAAACACAGTTTTAAATTTTTAACTATTTCTATTCAATGAAACTAACTTCTGAAATTGAATTTTAAAACATTTTACAAAATTATAAACATTAAATATTTAAGAAGGCATTTTTGTATATTTTTGTTTATTTTTCGGTTTTAGGACATGACACATAAAACTATGTTAGTAAGCCTGCTAGCGGCAACTGAATTTATCCGTGCCGTGTGAATATGATCGGCACTTTTTGTTATTCAGTTAGTACATATTTTGTAAATTTTGTAAGGATGATTGATGGTTTTAACCGCACTAAAGGATGGCCAAATCTGTGTAAGATATTAAGAAAGGTAAGGGTAAAAGTTCAATAAATTTAATATATATTTCATATATATTTTTTTTGCTATTGCGTCTCTGTGGGTTCGAGTCCCGTCGAGTTGATTGCTCGGAGACACAGAGTAGATTGAATGGGACATACACAGTGAAATAACAACGTTATAAAAACTTCGTTATGTCACGAATAAATTAGACAAATTAATCATTTCATTGTAAATTTTGTAAAAATTGTATCCTTTTGTACATGTTTCAATGGTATAGTTAGAGATTGTATTTGTCCACTCATGAAAAAATCACAAAATAGCTGTTATACCTACAGCTATGTTTTGTATCATGTAGCAGATTTTCGTAATTCGTCTGAGGAAAGGACATAAAATGAAAAACAAATCAATAAAATATGTGAACAACAACAACAACGAACTCACAAACAACAACAACATGTAAACAAAAAAGTAAAGGCCGTAAAAAGAAAATTTATGGAGGGTAGATATTTACAGCCAAACGTACAGAAAATAATCATACACTCCAAAAAATCACAATAATAATATACAGAGCACAATTCATCATCAAACACACAACACACGATATACAAAATATACAATATTAAGTTGAACTAATGCCTTTGTTATTTAACATTGTACAGACTACGATTTTTGAATAGTTTAATATATCAATATAACAGCAAAATCAAACAAGCTAGTATTGTGATTAATGTATATTTAGCGTTAGATAATGAAGGTATGCATAGTTTCGAAATTCTTGAGAGCTGTGAAAATATCTGATTTTTTTAAGTACTAGACTAAAAATATCGTCCAGTCAATCAAGCAGAAAGGAGATATTAAACAAATTTATGATTGCTTATGATTTTGGATGGAAGATTTATGGTGATTTAATGTAGAATGATGCAGCTTGATAAATTGACTGGTTAATTTTTTTCGAATTATTTTAACATGCAAATCAGTTCTGTTTGAATTGATAACTAAAATGATTCATATAATTTAAAAACAGAACTAATATTATACATATATAATATTTCAATAAAGATGGCGCCAGACACAACACAAACAATTTTAGATGTTCGGTTAAATTAGATCACCAAACTGGCCGATACTGTGTCTTATGATCAGTAAATGTTCCATAACCACCACCGTATGAACATATCTACGATGCTTCTAAATTTCAAATTTCAATATTGTAATGAATAAATGTAAATGTTAATTAATGCTTAAGTCGGTACTAGGGGGTGAAAACAATAGCCTGCATTTACCACTACTACATGTATCCAAGAACAAGCTCAATAAAACCAATACTGCAATGCTATAATTTTAGGGGCTCTTTTCTCTTTTTTTGTATGTTTACTTTTCATAAAAGTAATCATGCACAAAGGAGGCGTGAAGTATTTTCCATAATCACCCATGAACAGATTCGATCAAAACGAGTCTGTAATTTTTATGCAATTGTTGTTGTTGATGATTCAGAGGGGTCACCCTTTTTACCATAATTTTTGTTTAAATTACATATTCAACAGAACGATATCAAACAGTTACCAAAATATGAAAAACAAGATCAACAAGGAAGGATGGAATTCAATGAACGCATCCTTCTACACGACCCAGCAACACGGGACTACTGACTAGTTATAATGGACAAATCAATTAAATAAAATACAAATAAACAAAAGCGTGCAATCAATTGTAATCAGTTATTATTGTTAAGAATTGTTGAAATCATAATTCTGTCTATTTTCCTACTTATATATAGTAAGCTTAATGGCAAAAAAATTGTAAGAATATTAAAAGTTTAAAAAACATATTATCTAGAAATGTATGAAGATTTTTGTAAATTATCAAAGACTAGATATAACAATATAATCAGAATATAAAGCTGTACAGTTCATTAACGAGCAATATCAAAACAGAGAAAATTTCAAGTTATTTGCAAATAAACATATTTGCGTTAAATAACAAAAGCCAGTTTGCCAGGTGGTGTTTTAGGGGGAATAGGATGAACAAAAACATATGACAAGGTTAATAACTAATCATTTTCATATTTATTTTTTAAGTAAATGTCAGATTAGTTTACTAGGATGTTTGCTTTACTGCTTTCAATATGCTGTGCACGTGCAAGTTATCTTCTGAAACGTTAAACACACGTGCTTAACACGATACAAGTAGATAGAAAAATATGTGAATTTTGAAAGTACATGTAGTTATCAGATTTGCTTTATGTCTTACGTTACTGCATTTTTATTTTTTAGCGTTTGATTCCTTACATTTGTTACGTCTTTACGTGCCTCCCCCTAGAGTAAACAACTATTATTGGTGTTGATTTTGTCTCATTTAATCATTTAATGTGTGTAAGATTTATGTCTTGTCTTAGATTCATGACACTTTAAGTTGGGATTAACTACATATTTTGTATATATTTTACTAACTTGTTTACATTCTCAATGGTGCAAATTCTAAACTGTCACCATTCTTTTTTTAACTGTTGAATGACAAAAATGATAGTTACTTGAAATGCAAAAGAAAGTGTGAGCCACGTCTTAGAACATGTTATACATACACAAGGTTTACTTTTTACTTTTGAAAGTTCTAAGAATTTTAGTATGACCCTTTTCTGTTTTAAAATGTTATTTTACGTCAAAAATCGTTAAAACTACAGTCGGTAAAAGTGCCCAATCAGATAGGCAGATTGCATGAGATTTGAGTTTCTATCAATTGCATTATCGGTTCTGTGGATGTTCCTCAAGTGAAAACCAATTTCCTTCTGGAATCAGCCAGGGTTAATAGGCGTGAACAGAAGCATCCATTTCCATTGCTGTCCCTTACCTTTTAAATAGAAAGGTTTTTTGAGATTGATCGATTTTAAAAAGGTCATGATGTTTGGCCATTGTTGAAGATAATGACGTTATTTATATCAATCCAGAATTTAGCGCCAGGTGGATGTGACTAGGTAATTTCAGGTTATAGAGGTAGATATTTCACGAGGCTGACACACAATCAAAACGATAGTTAAAGAAGACTTCAGATAAATATTCTTAGGTACGTAACTTAATCATTTGGTTATTATATAATCGTATGTTATTGTCTGTAAAAATCATCCCTTTTGGTAGCAAATGAAATTCAAAATATGATTTATCATACTCCTTCAAGCTATGCATGCTGGAAACATATAATAAGTTATCGGTACAGAAAAACAGGCATGATTATTGATTATATTTTGTGAAAAGGGCATGATTATTGAGCAGTTTCTGTGAACAGGGCATAATTAGTACGGGACAACTTTTTACAGCTGCCACACAGCACTTAACACCTGCTAAGCCACTATTTATCAAGTCTTACCATTTTTATTTTTTGTACTTCAATGCACTTCAAATTTCGAAACATTTGTTTTCTTGCATGATGATTTCTGAATAAATAAATATTATAGTTTTTACAAACCGTTATGATAAAGATGTTATCAATATAGAAATATTCAACCACAAAATATGCCATAACCACACAATGATTTAATTGAAATTGAGATATTATAAGCGTTGAATCAAAATCTTAAAAATAGCGGTAAAAACCAGAATCCTGTTTCTGACAAAGAAAATGAAAATAAAGTCACACTTGACTAAACTATCGTTTCGATATGTGAACTTAGCGGATATCACGAAGTGTACTTCACAGAATACACAATAACCTGAGAAGAGAATGCAAGGCCTCAACATAAATAATAACGATCTGCTTGCTTAATAATCCGGCCATTCCCAAATTAACTTGATTCTGATATGATACAAATTAAGCATGAAAGACAAAAATATGAATATGTTCAATTGTGATTTGAAACATAAACAAACAAATTGTTTAACACTGAACTGCCTCAAACCTAAAAAGAAATATGTATACATATGAACAATGTTTGTTTCATTTTCCTCTTGGCTTACTGAAATTGCATCTGTTCAGTAGTAAGACAAATGGAATATATCATTTGTCTAAGCACGCTGTTGCAAGCTTCCCTAGAGAAGCTAAACATATAAATATCATTATAAAAAATGATACTGTAACCAACGTTAAATGAACATAATAGAAAACCAAACAATATGATTTTTGTCTTAAGATCTCGACTAGTTATACTATTTTTTTATGAGTGTAAGTGAGAATCGCACTAATTAATCAGTAAGTAAGTCATTTATGTATACGTTTATCGTATTTATAATTTCTTGTGAGTACAAGTGCATGCACCGGTGCAAATTTGACAAATCTGTGTTGTAAATGAGAATCATTTGATGTAAAATGTTTAGCATTAGTTTAAATTTAATTACATTTCTATTCTAACATTTATGCTTTAATGATCTAAAATATTTTCTTGAACTTCTTTTTCATGTAAATACAAACGTGTCATTTGTTATACCATTAAATAAAATAGTAACACAACCGTTACGGTACTTAAATTCAAATGTAATTGTCACTGTGTGAAAAAAGTGTCAAATTTCACTGAATTACTTATTTATTAAATCATTAATTGATTAAAATATCTCGTGCACAAATGTGCAATAATATTGTTCTTGAACAATATTTAGCTACTTATATGTGAAATCACGTTTTAAAAATTTTGATTGACGTTGAAATATAAACAGAACGAGAATATCTTTCTTTATTGTTATTGAAGCGTTTTATAGTAATTTCTACCTTACTATGACTTTTAACTTTATGAAGATCTGCAAATGAAATTGAATTAATAAATTAAATCCATATTTCAATAAATAAATTAATGATAACAAAAAGTTAACTGGACAGGTGTGAAAGGATTTTCAAATTTTCTTGTGTATTTCAAAAACTATTATTTTGAGGTTTTTGTTTTCTATCAAACACTATAACCTTTTTTCATGCAATATACGAGTAACTATATTTAAAAGTTTAATCTCTGACTATTCCATGATTCATCAAAGAAAAAAAGGTAATGAAGGCTTATAAAACGCCTATATAGAGGTGGGAAATACAAAAGTACTTTATTTAGAGAAACTAAAAAAACGTCCATAATCTAAAATATATTGATACAAATAAAACACTCTAAACAGGTCGTTTTAAAGTTCATTTTTTCCACAAATGCTTGTTTCTTCTCTATACAAATATTTACAAAATGGAAATTTAGAATATTTATTTACCCTTTATTGTCTTGATTTTTGATTTACATATGATGATTTTAAAAACAGAAAACCGGAGTCCCTGAAGACTGCATAGACGGCAAAAGGTGAAATTGTTGCAGACTCTGTTTGACTGGGCCTGCTAATGGAAAGGTAATTGTTAATGCAAGCTCTATTGTGTATATTGTATATTTTTACGATGGTATTTTGGTACGATTGAACCACTGAAAATACATTACTTGTTAAAAGTAAATACACTTAGTTAAGATACTTCAATCTAAATAAAATCATGTTAAGGTACATAACTACGTCAAATTATCACAATGTGTATTTAGTGTTATTTCTAATGACTAGTTTGTCCAAAAAATTATCACAGCAATATTTCTGTAAAGTAAAACAATTTTTTTTCAATATCCATCAGAACAGTGCTATATTTAATGTGCAAATATGTAAACTTACATTATCAGTTAAACTCATTTAAAACAGTAGAAGCTTATCATTAATATTTTATAAGCTAACATCGCAAGTTTGTTGTACAATTTAAGGGCAATTTAGATTGTCCTGCTCGCTTGTTCAATATCATTTGATGTAATTGTTGTTAACACACATGAATTATTACATACTGATTGAAGAATTATTTAACATTGTTTTGATTTTGAAGTACAATATGTTGCGTTGTTCCTAACAGATGTATACATGTTACGCTGCAAGCATCTTATCTTAAAATATCTATAAAAGGATGGAATCCCCTATCAACTTATCGAGGCTATGAAAAAAGTTAATTTGCTTAAACATTCTCTTCACTATTTATCAAACACAATTTTCAAATTTTCAGTATGGATGTTTGGGACTTAAAACATTAATTCAAGCAATATTTAAAATATACCTATAAAAGACTTAAATATATGGGAATATGTTACTATTTGCAAGGTAGAATTTTTGCAAGTCGTCGATACATGAATAAATAACAAGTGAACGTTTATTGTCCGCTATATCTATTTTATATAATCCAAAATCTGGATCAACGTAAACGAAACATCAAGTTCTTATAATGAAATATTTAAACTTATCTAAAACATATTAAGTGTTTTAATGTATTTTGTTGTTTTGCGTCGTAAAAGTTAATTCAAGATTGATATCATATTATGTTAAATATTTTAAAAGTGAACTGAACTTTTAAACACCCTTTGATTTAGATTTGAGCTCCAAACACTTTTCACGTGCCTTGATGATCTTAAAATAACTTTTTTTGATTAAAACATAATGATATTTTCATGCACTGAATGAAAAATGATTAATGTTTTTATTAAACTATCAAGAACAATACTATTTGCCGTATTTAAATACTCTATTGCGTATGAATATTTGAGTATGAGTCAGTCCTAGAATTTTACAATTTAAATGAAATATTACAGGATGAAAAAGTGTTATAACATGTTTTAAAGACGTGTACCTTCTTTAACTGTATGTTGATAACATGACGTTAGCTTAGTTTTTTTGTGAGTTTTAAGGCAATTAAATTGAAAACAATAATGTTTGCGGTGTATTCGATAATTTCATTGCATAATTTATTTCAGTTTTAAAATCAATCAACCAGAATTGTGGAAACATTTAAAAAAAATAATTTGTACGTCTCGGTCTGTTATCCCGCAAATTTATATCATCTGTTCATATGTTGATTTAAAGGTTGTAACATGATCACTAGAACTTTTTAAATCATGTTGTAAGAAAATTGTGTTCGTCTGTTATTATGTAAGTATTTTATTCATCCGACAATGAACAGAATAACTTGACTACATTCCATAGATCAATTTATTACTTTTCTAGTATTTCTCATAATAGTTTGACGACCATATGTCAAACCACTTGCAATTTGGATTTTTTCATGTGAGGAAGTTGTCAAGATAGCTTACGGAACGCCGGTGTTTCTGCTAAAAATAATGCACGGAAGGGCACCTGAGATCTTTCTCCACCAATAAAGCTGGAAAGTCGCCATATGACCTTTACTGTGTTGGGGCGACGTAAAAACCAAACAAACAAACAAACAAACAAACAAAGAAGACAACCATATTATTATATGAATAACTGCAACAAAACTGATAGAATGCCTATTTATTATAACAGTTTTTCTTGAACGTTGTGATAATAATTTTTTCATTTTTAGTAACATATTTTGTAACGGTTTACAGAACAAGTGCTCACTAGCATGTGTCGTTGATCTTACAATCTATATGTTTACAACCTTTTTTCGCCTACTAATAGTTGAAATACTTATGTTTCGTCTCGGCATTTCATATTATGAAATGTGTATGCATGATCTGGTAGATAGCAATAAATCATGGATTATTTGCAACTGATTGATGCAATACTTTCAACTGTTAACATAGAACAGACCTCATTTTTGAAATAGTTTGATATATTTGAATTGCTCTACAGAATTATCAGACAAAATACCATTGTTTCTAAATTGAACGTATAAAATGTATAGTCTATACTTTTTATTGGTGTTGAAATATCTTGAAGATTCTATGATCGTCCGATTTTACTGATTTTGAAATATGCAATATTGACAAATTTGCACGAACACATAAAATATTATATCTTTTGCTAGCATCATATCAAGTACTTTATTTAACACTATTTCTTAAACACAAAGTAAAGCTGGCACACTTTTTGCAAACACATGTGAAACATTATGTATGTAGTTTTTTCAATCAAACTTAATTGGTACATCGTAATTAAAACTCAATGAGAAGAAAGTGTCAAAATGAATGCTATTGACAATGGTAGCACCGACTTAGCCTTGTTTTATTATTTAAGTAAACATTAGCTTAAACCACATTGGAACTTGTTTGTAAAACTGATTCATGTTCATTTGTTTAGTTCCTTTTTTACCTGAAATTTATATTTGTAATAGCGTTTAAGTAAAAGAATGTAAGAAAACTTAATCACGTTGAGTATGATTCTACTTCAATATGTTTGAGAGTCTATTCTTTTAGACTTGGTAGCTCACATATTTAAAAATATTGTCGACAGATATTTAGCATGTTTTTTGTATTATTTATATTTCGGGACAATTGTTCTCTATTTTGGACGATGATTTCAAAATAAATAAGAAGACAAAAATTCCCATTTCCTCACTGGAGAAATCACATCTGTATAATTATAAGACAAACGGAATATTTCATTCATCTACACACTCTGTAACAAGCTTCCCGAGAGAAAGAATGAAAATAAAACTGTTTACCCAAAAAATGCTACAACTTTTAACCCAGTTAAATTTTTTTATGAACTTAGCTTAAACAAAAGCGTCGTTTACTTTAGTTCTCTATATGGGGCACAAAATGGGCGCAATTCATTGGAACACCAAGCGTAACACTAAGTAACATATGTAACGCTTAGAAATTCAGTAATATTTGTAACATGTTTTCTTGAATTTCCTCCCTTGCATATTGAGCTCATTATATAGAGGATATTTGTTTAGTTCAGTGTAAGATCGGAATATATTTCACCGAGTGAGCACCAAAAGGTATATTTCCAAAAGGAAATATGAACTTTTGGTGTTCACAAGGTGAAATATATTTCGATCTTACACTAAACTAAACAAATTTTTTTTTATTATATGCAAATAAACGTTTTAAAAAGACATTAAATCTAATACTGTATGAAAAGCGCGCCAAATAATAATACAACGTGACGTCATTTACGACGTCACGTCATTAAGTTGGTACCCAGTACTGTGCACGCTGGTATTTCACTGAAACAACGTTAGGGGCTTAAATTCAAAACAGTGAAATTATCAAAGTGGTAATTTCACTGTTTCAAACAGTGAAATTTCCAGTTTTATATCACCGATATATTTCTATAAACCACCGAAAAGCATGTAATAAATATTATATCATTTCGATTTCAACTCTCGTAACATTTGTTACAATGCAAAAACAAATATGTAACAACCTTGTAACATCCATGTAACCTTACTAATTCCGATTACTGACATTTTTAAAGGGTTATGCTGTAACATTTGTAACACCCGTACCATTTGTTACAATTATGTGTGACATTTTCATTTCATTCTCAACTCTCGTAACATTTGTAACAATGCTGTAACAACTATGTAACAACCTTGTAACATGTATGTACCTTACTAATGCCGATTTCTGACCCTTTTAAAGGCTTATGCTGTAACATTTGTTATTTGTCGGTAAATGTAATGAAAACTATCACACTGTAAAAACAGCATGTTTGATTAGTGGCATAACATTTAACGAGTTTATCGTATAATATTTCATATAAAGTGAACTTTGGTCATACACAATGTACACAATTATTCATGAAATGGCAAGAAAGAGTCACATTCAAAGTCCGATGGTCCTTATCTCGATTCTAACAAATACTTTATTGAACATAATGTTAGCTTTGTTACGTACAATATACGATATAGATGTAAGTATAAATAATGATATAAAATAGATACAATGGAAACATAAAAGAAAGCAAAACACGACAAAATTGAAAATGGTGCAGCCTCGGTTTTATGGACCATGTTCTAGTTACAGTTTATTCTATATGTGCGTTTTATTTCTCTAATAGTACATTCTTTATTTCCATTTTGCATCTTTATGCACTTCCGTTTACTTTTTTTAAGAAAATGTTTTTATTCATACACGCATGATTATCACTTATCATAAACTGATATGAATAAGACAACTGATTCAACAACTCAGTATTGTTCAATCCCGGAATCGGTTAAATCATGCTGATTTATTATATTGGTTTAGCAGAAGAATAGACATATCAACATTGTGTGACCATGTGCACACATCTTCCCTGCAGAATCACTTAAACACTAAAATAGATCTCTTAAAAATTGTTATTTAAGTAAGTAAATATTACAGCAAGTAGTGATTAAACAACAATTATTCTAAACAAAGCTTATGAGGTTATTTTGCACGCGCGTTTTACAAATGCACAATCCTTGAGACACAAAAATATGGTTAATACTGCATTTATATCATATTATCTGTTTACAAAGAATAGACATATCAACACCGTGTGACCATGTGCTGCAGAATCACTTAAACACTAAAATAGATTCCTTAAAAAATTGTAATTTAAGTTAGTAAATATTACAGCAAGTAGTGATTTAAAACAACAATTATTCTAAACATAATAAGCTTCTTGACTTTACTTTATGAGATTATTTTGCACTTGTGTTTTACAATGCACATATCCATGAGACACAAGATTTATATTTAATATTATCTGATATAGGTGATATAACAAATCTTATTTTTAATTTTTTTCATTAATTACGATATATTAGTTTTAAAGAAATTTGACCGTGCAAAATGCTGTTGAACTTTGTCCTATTCATATTTTCAAATTCAATATGCAAAATTCTGAATAGTTATATCTACAAGAATGAAGGAAACATAAAAAAGATCTACAAGAATAAAGGAAAAAAACAATTTGGACTCGCAAAGACTTTGTCGTTATTTTTTCGCGTTCTTTGGGATCATTGAATCTAGCACATTGTATTGAATATTGAAAACCAATTGAGCCGGTGCTAGAGTGCATAAGGGATCTTTTCCATTTTCCATCATGGACAGATTCAATCACACCATGTCTGCAATTTCTATATAATTTTGTTATTTTAGTGCATCCTAGAGATCATCGTTCTTTCCACATTGTTGAAGAGTAACTGGATATGTCTGGCTTGACAAAAATATTTTGGTAATTAAATCGTTATTTTATAAGGACGTTTTGCTCCACTAGACAAACCCCCTGTTGTGTTTGTCAGATACTACATATAAGCATATTTTGAGTTTTTTTATACACAAGTTAGTTGTAGAATTATTTGCAATTTAGAAACTGTAACAAGTCATTGAGAAATTAATTAATAACTACGTGCTAATGTAATGCTTATCTATTATATATTTATTTTGCTATTACAACAAAAACTTACAATCGTATGTTTTGTCATTTAAATCAGAAGTGTAACCTTACTCTTTAAATGAAGTCCAAAAACGATTCCTTTTGTCTTATAATAAAATAAATGATCTAAAATATCCTATGTTGTAGTGTATTTTTGTGTCGTAAATGTTAACTAATACATAAGAATTTAAGAAACCACTTAAATATACTTGAATTTTGGGACATTTATTGTCTTGCACGATAATCTCTGAATAGACAATAATCACTAATTTTCGAATACATACCACAAAAAGTTGTCTTTCTTTAAGTGCACTTAAATTTAGTATTGTTAGATTAAATGATTGATGCATTTTTTTACAAACTGTTCCTGAGGAGGCTGTTTTAAATAGATAATTAATTTATTCAACCACAAAATATGCCATAACCACACAAGATGAGGATTCGAAATGAGCAATTATAAGTGTTTGAAATAACGATTAAAACCACAATTTAAAAATAACATAAATACTGTACACTTTCGACACATGCTCATTTTAGAGAAAAAATACTGTTACTGAAATCTAGAACATTCTTATTGAATATATTTAATTTGAATAAGAGAAAGAATATTCAACGATTTTCTTAAAAAAGACTGTATAGCAATTATAAGTATTTTTATGTATCAAATTTGAGCATTTTACTATTCAATTACCATACGAATACATAATAATTCCGAAAATGAGAATATTATGTCTGGAACGGAGCGTTTATTTTTATTAGACTGACAAGGCATATGGATTAAAACAGCGTGGCAATATGTGATTTGAAGATTCAAACATCAAAGGTCCATTATACCACATATACCACATAAATGATTTTATTCTTATTTCTCAAACGCTTTTCATTATAGTGTCCTGTTACAGTTTCAAAAATGTTACTTATTGTCCCAGCCAATTACCCGAACCGTTCCTTGCAAGTTTTGGTTTATGGCAATACATAAGTACATTAAGGGCATTTAGTATTTTGTATGGAAGTCAAAATACCACTTTGTTCACATGCTGTTACTTGTTTGACAAATTATATCACCTTCAGAATTTATTTCTTCTGGTGATAAGCATATTATATGCTCTAAAACCATTATTTGAATGTCATATAAACCTCATGTTTGCATTTCTGAAGAAGAAACAATTGATTTGTTTCTGAGGCTAAACGTTCATTTAAATAAACATTTACGACACTTAACAACAAAATACATTAAATCACAAAAGATATTTTAAATCGGTAAACATGTTTTATTATAAGACACCAGAATTGAATTTGTTTTTAAAGTTTATTTATAGACGTAAAGTAACAGTTCTGATTAGCGGACACATCTTCATCAAACGCGTGTGTTGTGAAAGACAAACAACAAAACATAGTTCAGGGTATTACAATACCACTTAGTTATGACTTAATGACGTGTTGCAGTTTCTAAATTGCAAATGATAACAAACTTCAAATAAGAATTCCAAAACTAACGTGTGTACGAAAACCACTAAGTATGTTTATCTATAGTGAAAGACAAAAAGTTATTTCTAATGTATATGATGTAGCAAAACTTCCTTTGAGAGAATATTTAAAATCTCTTGTAAAATTTTTCAAATTATTGTTTTTGTCAAAGAAGACATATTCAGATACTCTTCAAAGCCATTGCGAGTTCAAATTGTTTTGCCTCATTCTCATTTCATACATACAGAATTTTGCAGATTGAGTTTTAACATATGAAACCCGTTGTTTATATAGGGCCTAATTCAAACGCATACAGCACGATCAAATTGTTTTTTAGTCATTTTAACCATAATTAATATACATGTATACATGTATTTGAAACAAATGAGATGTTGTAGTAGTATAACCAGCCTTATGTGCCTCATGCATAAGCGTATTGTAAAACACACGTGCAAAATTAAAAATGAATGTTTTAACTAGTTTTTTTTTAAAAACAGTTCTTACTGTCTACTGTTTTAAAACTTGCATTTATAAAAAGAGAAATGAAATATTTTGTCGGTTATGATGGCAATTACACCAATATAGTAAAATAGGTTAATGCAGGTTTATTTAATTACACCCCATTTCATGAACATCTCCAAGTCTTTTAATTTGTTCAACCTAAAATGTTTTGTCCTGTTTTGTTTTATTGTCACTGCCAATGTCAAATGGCGATTTTCAAGCATATTGGGCGAATAAAGACGTAAAATGCCTCATTTCAGACGAGCGGGTGCCTGAGTAGAATGCCAATCTAGAATCGAAACAGCATAAATGGAAGGCACGAAATGAAATAAAGAAATCTATTTTGAACTAAGGTAATTTTCGGATGAACAATATTAAAAGCGTGCATAGTGCAACATCAACGTCATGAAAACTGCACTTTCTGCAATGATTAAACCGGATTAAAATATTAGTCAGATTTTAAATCATGTTTCTTATCGAGTCTGTTTTAATCATGATATATAAATCATAATTTGTTCCGGGTTTAAATAGTGCAAATTAAAAAAGAAATGTTAGAGATATTTATAACCGACCTAGAAGATAAAAAAGTAATCATTCATGTTTGAATAAAACCATTCTTTAAATGAAAGTAAATGTGCAAAAAGATGCAAATTGTAAAAAGGAAAGTTCTATCCGGGATAGAATAGATTGTACCTAAAAGCCAGAGTATATCAAACCGAGTCTTCAATGTTTTCATTATGCCGTGTTCGGGTTTTTTAAAGTTTCCTTTGTGTCTATTGCATATGATAATTTACATCTACATCATCATATAGGGAGCGAAAAGGAGCTTACAACACGTTTTATAAATGAATTGAATATAAAAATGATAACATAAAGAATAATTAAGTATGATAAATATCTGAAGCATTTAAGTAATATCTCAGTGGACTACAAACTATCTTCTACCTAGGTGACCACTCGTGGCTGAAATGATTCACGGATAGGCACCTGAGGTCTTCCTCCACCAGTTAAGCTGTAAAGTCGCCATATGACCTCAATTGTGTTAATGCGGCGTAAATTCCACATCAAAATACATTTGAAAGCGTGTATACAAAATGGAAAAGAACAACAAACACACATTCGTTTGCTTAAGTGCTTACTTCATTTCCTTTGTTATTTATCAACTGATGAAAATTATAACGTGAGGTATGTATTGATATATTTAAAATTGTGTTGGGTTTGAATCTACTTATCCTACCTTTCATTTTCTTCAAATATAGAACACAACTGTTTACCAGACAAATATAAAATTTTATAACCTAATGTCCCCTATAAATATTAATTCCTTATTTACAACTGTTAAATTGAACTGCTGAAATTTTGTGCATGCGCAATGATGGAATGAACTGTTGACCGGTTAACATTTTAACTGTTACACCCCTGTCTACGTCATCGGGTATTTTCGTTAACGCCACCCGCCACTATCCGGTTATCGAACGGCGATAAGCTCAATGGACGGCAGTGGTTCGTCTGTAGGATTTAGATGAAACAAAACATTTGTAGAAATGTTAATTGTATGTTGTTGCAATATATATTGTAGTTTGATAGCAAAGTTTTAAACAGTTATTTCATGGATGTCTTTGGCTTCTGGCAACAGTTCCAAATGTCATCCCTGATACCTCGGGACAACAGTTTGACTGTTCCACAAACACCAATGAAATAACTGTACAATATTGTTGTGAATGTTAGGAAAGCGAATTATTATATTTAAAAGAAATTGCAGGATTATTACTAAGCTTATCTAACATACTTTTATTACAGTGCGATAGTTTCATTCCATATCTCGACATATAATAAGAAGTATTTCATTTAACTAATCGATATCTAAAGAAAACCAAACAATTTTGTTTCAGCCAACTTGATTTAAATTGTTGAAGTATCATTTGGTTAATTCGGTTTAACAGGTATCTTTTCATTCATAATAAGTTTTATCTCTTTTACTCTCTTGGGAAGTTTGCAACAGCGTGCAAAAATGAATGAAATATTTCATTTGTCTTAACTGAACAGATGGGATTTCTCCTGGTAATTTTTGTTTTTATTTATTTAGAGATCATCGTTCAAAATAGTAAATCAAATTCTTTCTTTTACATCTATTATTTAAATGTCATATCTTTTTGAACTATTTATATTTCTGGGGAAAAAACTAAGAACAAAACATTAATCAAATTTATACTCATAAGAAGATCCAAAGTCGGTGCTTCCATTTTACGAAGTCATTTGTTAACATCATTATTCATAAAAGATATTCAATTTATCGAATATGGTATGGTTATCATTATGCTTCCAAAGTATTTATCAAAACTTACAACAATGCGTTTTTTTTCCGAATAAAAACGATGTGCATTTCCTATGCTAAAATGGAAAAAGAACATTTTATTTAGAAATAAAGACTTTTTTCAATAACTAAATCATTGGTATTTTATGTTTTAAAATCATTAAAATCGGACGATCACTACATTTTCTGAGAATTTTTTTTATATCAATTAAAGATATACCGTATACATTTCAACATGGTTTCAGCTAAGAACAATGTTATTTTGTCTGGTAATTTTGAAGAGTATTTAAGATATATCAAACTATTTCAAAAAAGAGATCTGTTCTATGTTAGCATATCAATAGGTTGCAAGTAATTCACTGATTTATTTCAACCTAGATAATATTGCATACAAGCTGTTGTATTAACTTTTCAAATTGTAAAATCTGCATAAAACCATATCTTTTTCAACTTCGCGAATTTCAAGAAATCTGTAACATAAAATTTACATATTAATAATTACAAAATTCTAAAAACATTTTCATACCTTCAAAAATTCTGCAAAACATGACAACGACAGTTTGTGACAAATATATTAAAAATATACCGTCTTAATGATAATATTAATTGATCTATAAACAAAATAGAAAGAACCTTTTATTTATAGATTTGTGCTCTTTGCTTCTTATCTCAAAATGTATTCTCATTCACATTTTGATTATCTTATTACTTAAGGACAAACATAATAAAATACAAATAGAATAGAGAAAAACAGAATCCCTAAAGAAAGCCCAACACGGCAAAATTGTAAAATGTTGCAGACTCGGTTTGATTGAGCCTGTTCATGGACGGTACTGGAAAGTGCAAGTTACCGTCCACGCCCCCTAGCACCGGCCTTAAGCAGAATTCAACATTTAAACACTAAAATGATGAAATTTTGAATTCTGCAGATGTGTTCATACGGCGGTTATTATGGAACCTTCAATGTGACACAGTAGTGTCATTCCATGAAAAGCGGCGTATGGTCCCCAAGTAAAAGAAAGCGTATGCACTAAACGAGAAAACAATGGGCGGAACTAAATAAAATAGAATTTTGAAAAGGGATCTGAGGTTATTAAGCCTGCATATCACAGACAAGACGTCAAAAGACAAATTTAGCCACTTAGCTTAGCTGAAGCCATGGAAACGTCATATAGTCTATATCCCATTGACTATAAAACACGAAACTTAAAATGCTTCAAATAAGTATGAATATTACATTATCACAATGTGTTGTTTCGTTTAGCGTTGATCAAATGTTTGGTTAGTTTATATATAAACATAGCAGACAAAATATATTTACGATATCAACGATTACATAATCTAATGGTTTTCAAAATGAATCAGCGTCTCATTACTTTTATTCTTTACTTCAAACCACTTGCCTCTCATCGCTGTGGGTTCGAATCCCGACAGGGACTTTGGATTCTTTCATGTGAGGAAGCTATCCAGCTAGCTTACGGAACGTCGGTGGTTCTACTCAGGTGCCCGTTCGTGCCTGAAATAATGCACGGAAGGGCACATGAGGTCTTCCTCCACCAGTAAAGCTGGAACGTCGCCAAATGACCTATACTGTGTCGGTGTGACGTAAAACCCCAAACAAACAAACAAACAAACAAAACTTTTATTCTTTTCTAGATAATAAAAGACATTTACTTTTTAAATCCAATTTATTAAAATTATTGATTTTCTGCCACGCCCCCTCCGTTTTACCATTTTATATCACCATGGTTCCTAAAAAGTTTTCATTTGAAATAAGATTTTTTGTAGAAATTATTTATGTGTTCATGTTCACTACGGACCAATTATTAACAATCCCTTCGACCTATGGAAATTCATTTTTGACCTATTCAGTTTACAAAGTGACTTTTAAGCCGGTGCTAAGGCGGCGAGGGATGTTGCACTTCTTCATTATCCATCAAGTACAAACTCAATTAAACCGAGGCTGCAATTTTCATGTAATTATTGTGATTAATTGTTCCGATGGATCACCCTTCTTCCAAATTTCTTTTCAGTGACTAGTTATTATGGCTTCGTTTTAAATGATTGCATACTTGGCAAATGATTTTCACTTTTCACAAGATCAAGAATCACACATTTTTTTCCAACAACCTTAAACATGTGTCCATGTGTAGGTAAAAAAAACCTTGATTCAAAAACATCTTCTGCAAACCAAGTAGAATGGTATATTTAGGGATTGCATATTCAGTGGTTTAAACCACCACAACAACAAATTGCCAAAGATAACCTTCATAACCATTTAGCAAATGCCCCTGCAGAGAATAGATAAGCACGCATGAAAGAAATAAACATTCCAAAATAGCAAAGAGTTTACATTGTAAAACAATCTGTTTAGAGTGCTTAATTTTAGTTTTGTTTTTATTTCTGTAAATAAACAACTTGTATTTCCACATCTATAAAGGCGTTTATAATCCTTTATAACATTTTTGTATATTGATGACTCATATTATTTTCACATATTAAACTTATTTATAGATATATATTGGATATAATTAAATCTTCTTAAAGATTATCGTGAATGATAAGAAAAGCAAACCTCAAAATAGTAGTACACAAGGAAATTTGAGACTCCTAATTAAAAAGCAGTTTGCCCCCGACCCTCCCCTTAGAGGCAAGTCGTTGTATCCTTGAGCAAGAAATTTTACACACATTGCTCAGTACTGGTTGGTTTCAGGAACGGATTCGAAAGTGTGTCAATAAGCTTATAGCTTCCTACACAATCAAACTAAAATAAATTCTGTATAAACCAAAAAGCAAATTAGTTTAAATGTATTTATTTCTATCATTTGTGTTGAAAGCTATAAGGCATAAGCTTATTGAAACACTCACGAACACGTTCCTGGAAACTAAAAATATACGAAATAATTCAATACATATTTTCTATAATTTTTTTCCTCATAATTAAAACAATATATTTGATTCCTGCTATCAATGAATTATTATTTAATTTGATGATTTCAAACAAACGACACAGTAAAGTTAACTGATCGAAAAAAGTTCAAGGTGATTTATTTTGGATCACAAAGATGTGTACTACTAGCAATAATTACATTTTAAGTAGCAATATAATGAAAGTAAATGTCAACGTTCAATTAAATAAACCCAATGATTCTCAAATTGATAAGTTAAATCACAAAATAACGTTCAAATAATCTATCAAAAACATATTGTACTTGGCAGTAATGGCAGTACGATACACCCCGTCATATTACATATAAAATAATATAAATACATAATGCTTTGACTTCAAATAATACACATAACTGTATATAGTCTAAATAGTTGAGGTCTAAAGAAAACAAAATAGAATATTTTATACCTTCTAGGTTCATTTAACTTGGGTTACTGTATCATTTTTATAATATTTTTGTAACGATATTAATCTGTTTAGCTTGTCTAGGGAAGTTCGCAACAGCTTGCTTAGATAAATGATATATATCATCTGTCTCTTAACAGATGTGATTTCATTGAGGCAAAAGGAAAATGAAGATCGTTTTTATGTGTATGTATTTTTGACGTAGTTATTTACTTTTTTTAATCAAATGCTTAAACAATCAACATATTCATACATCTGTCTTTGTTGAATAATGTTTATACTACTTGCATCAATAATGATTTCTACTGAAACGAATTCATTTAGCTTGGTGCCTATTTTTATTTTCATCATGATGTTTTGTTTAGTTTATGCATTCTCTTGTTAGATAACTGCGTATTCTGTGAAATATACTACGTGTTATAAACACACAAGATATAGTTTAGTCTAGTGAGTTTTTATTTCATTTTTTTTTCATAATCAGGATTCTGGTTTCAGTGCTATATTTAACGCCTATAATCCCTTATTTCAATACAGCCATTGTGCGGTTATGCCATATTTTGTGGATGAATAAATTATCTATCTTAAAACGTTTTGTAACAAAATCAGTCCATCTATTCAGAGATCATAGTGCAAGAAAACAAATTTCTCGAAATTTTAAGTGCATGTAAGTGCAACTAAAAACAGGCAAGACTTTGTAAAGATATTTAAGAGTCACTGATAAATGGTCTTTTTTTGAAATACTGTATGATTGTACGTGTACCAATAAAAATCTTAAACTTTTCGATGCAAACATATCTCTCTATCTCCCAAACATTTTGTCTTGTTTGTCTTTGTACATATATGCAATGTTTCTTACCATAATATTTCTCAAATTCACAATAACCGTTAAATATTACATTTAATGAGCTATTTTATAACTTATCATAATTAAAAACATTTCTACCGAAAGACTTGTTTTTTGTTTTCATGTAATAAGGAAGTCGTTATTATGATAGTAAAATTGAAATAATTATGTAGATTGATCAACTCCTCATACATGTTTTGAAAAATATTTATTGACGCAAATTTAAAAATTAGAAACAAATTATAACAGACAAATAAACATTACAGAACAGAACATAATCTTTATTAGAGGCAAAACAACTTATAAACGTTAAAACAGATGTTTGAGATTTAGTGTAAGTATTTCATTATAGGACACGAGAAGTCGTATTTCTAATAAACCAGTTTGAAATATATTGTAACTTAATACATCCCTAATTAAGCAGACACATTCATTAGAATTGTGTGTTGTAAAAAAAAAATCTAGTACACAGCATTACATTACTAAAGCTTTCTTTGATCTAGTGCATGACAAAACACATTTTGCTAAATATGATTTACATGTATGTGCAGTTTTACAGAATTCATTGTGATTTTTTTCCGTATTAATAAAATAATTATAAATTATAAAATTGAACACTTAAATATCTCATTTTTTTCGGAAATTTAAAATTTATTATCTAGACACGAAGTGTGCACAGTCATGTTAAATTATATGGCATGGGGAAAGCCTTCAAATTCATACTTATCTTTATGATTTAAAAACATTGTATTACAAAGTCAAATATTTACAAGTGAACTAAGAAAAAGAAATCTACCACTAAAATCTACACAAGTTATCAAGATTAAGTCATAATATGCAAATAAAGCCCTTTCGACGATAGTCACGCTGTAGAAATATGTGTTGTACAATACTGCAAAGTCAGTCATTAATTGAATACAACATGCTAATTATTTCTTCCATTGTGAATAACTTTATTTATCTAAAAATGTAAAAAATTTACTCACAAAGTTGGCTCATCTGGAAGCATGCAGCTTTAAAAGGCACATTTGCCTTGTAATGATCATGTGCCTACTTTCCAGCTTTAAAGGTTAATGAAAACCCCCGTGAGCCAAACTGTACATAGTTCTTATGAATCACAGTGGTAAGGATAATGTGGTTCGAACTTAGAGACAGTAACCACTCTTCCACGAAACCCTTAAATTAAATTGACGGTAAAGATCCAATTGAAAGACCTTCTTAAACCCCCTGTCCCTTTACTTCCCGTTTCGACACTTTCTAATCATTTCACTAGTGTCACATGTCACTTCCCTCCGTTCACCGCCCTTGTGTCCTCTCCCGTTTTTTGGTTCGGTGCCTTATTGGTGCCTTGCTTTAGTAGCTGGGTTGTGTTGGGGACTGCGTTCTGTAAATGTCGCCTTGCCTTGTTGGTATTTGTTTTCACTTTTCAAAATTAAAAGATAAAAATACTTTTTATCGGTAAATAATACGAATGATGCATGCATGTACTTAGTTCCATAAAGTATGGTCAGACGAGAAAATAGATATACAAATATACATTTATTTACATTTGCCGCAAATTTAGCATGAGCAAAATCTTCAATATTCCACAAATATACAAAACAAAAGCACCTCACCCTAAAAGTATACGTCAAATATAATAGACATGTATATACATAAGTAAATTTGATTTAATTTAAATGACGTTAAAAACTTGACTTGTTATAAAAGACATTTTTGTTAAATAAATCTAATTTTATTAAAGAGAACTCGTCAAAGTCTGATTAAGAAGTTGCGCACTGATTACATCCCTTGTCAGGTTTAACAAACTGGATATTGTTATTCTTATTTCATTTAATGTCATTTTATAATGCTTAGTAACTGCTTCAGTATATAACAGCTTAAGGTGAACATTGTCATTTCCGTTTTTAGCTAACTTGACATTGAGTTACATTGGTCAACATTGTCCCCATTTTTCACTTTAATTAAACCATTTTAACATTAAATAGTCCTTATATCGCACTTACTGCTTAACCAATGTGTGATACCCAATACTTGTCAAGAAATAATACTTCTATTAAAATGTGAATCTACCACAATGTAATGAATGAATGCACTGTTTCCATAAAACGAATAAGTTAAGCTTTAAAGTCGCTATGTGCCACCAAAACAATCAAACGAATGAACAAAATAGGGACAAATGGAATCCTTAAAGAATGATTGAGCCAAAAAACCAACATGGCAAAAGTACAGTTACAAGTTTTGAACACAATAACCTAAATGATGCATTTGTCATTTGTTTTATATTTGAAAAGTTTAAAACATTGCGTTTCTCTATGTATATCTTCTTGAAACGGTTAAATCACGCAAATATGACAAACAAGAGCAACAAGGAAAGGCGGTGTTCAATGAACGCAGCCCTACACGACCCAGCAAAAAAGGACCAGCAGCCAGGAGGACCCCAAACAAAAAGAGGACAGGGTCATCATTACAATTACAAATCATTCCTGCCAGTACAACACTACTCGAATGTGTTTGGAAAGATCAGTAACCTTTACTCGTTACCTGTTTAATTATTGATTGTATTTGTTTAATCAAATTTAATTTGGATTGATTGTTACACTTCAAACTTAATTCAAATATTGAAGATACTTACCTATTTTGCATAACGGTAATAGACAATGTTTCTTTTGTATTTATTTCGTTTAGACATCACGAAAGATTAGAAGTACAATGTATATTAAACTTCCATTTAATTACTTACTAATGTCTCTAAGTCTTTAGAATGACAGATTTTGTATAAATAAGAAATATTTTATTTCCCTGAAAAGAAAATGTCCCAGAGGGTTGATAAAAAGCTTTTATAAAAATAGAGTTATTTCGTTGGAGAATGTAACATGTCATCTAGGAATTAAAAATAAAGTGATGATTTATCATGTTGTAAAACAATTTTAAAAATTAACCATTTATGTTTTTCCACATTAAAACAAATAATTTTAAATGAACATACTATGCACCCGGATAGGTTCTATTATTTTGGTTTTACGGTGCTTAAAACAATTTAGATCATATGGCATCGAAACAGGTAAAATGATTTTGATTAACCTCGGGTGATAACTTAAATCAACATCAGGAGTCAAAACAACCTCGCCTACGTGAGGTAAGAGATGCATAGACTCCGGTCATTCAAACCCGTTTAGTTGCCTCTTACGATCACGAAAAGATGGCTGAAATTCTGATGTCTCAACCATTTAAGACATCCCCCCAGGGATACACTTGGATAGTACATTTAAATAATCATAATACAAGATACAAAAATAATTCCATTCCTGCACTCAAAGAAAACGTGTATGTATACTATATGTACGAGTAAGTTTTTGAAATTGGAATCGTAATATATACAATAAATTTGACACGTTTTATTCTCATAAAACAGATATATATTTTAAACATGACTTTATCAACCAATGTTACTGATCACATAACAGACTTTAAGATGTGATTTATCAGGACAGTCTTTCATTTAATGAATTCTATTACCATGGCAACTGTCATTTACAATTCCAATAAAGTCTTGCTTGTTTGATTTATCCGAAATACACTTTGCCGACATTGTAATGAATTCTATGACACAACGGAGCCTATTTTCCATATTTCCTAGTTCATCCACAAACTGAACTTTTTATAATCAGAGTAAATAAAACAGTAAATTCCATACACTCATTGTAATAACTTTAGCTTAAATTACTAAAGAATCAAGTTTTTTTTATTAATCATTATGGTGCTTGTAATATTTAGTTAACTTAAATTTTACGTAAAATAAGAAAGAAACAGTACAGAAATGTTAATCATATATGCCAGAACACCTTACTTTCTAGTAATTATATCACAAATTTTTACTGTAAAATATAATGCAAGTCCATGAAAAAGATGCATAATAACAAGACACTTTTCATGTTATGAACAATCTGTTTTCCAGAAGAATACAAGTCAAGGGATGTTTAGTAAATAAATTTTGTTTTAATGTCCCGCTTGCAGTACTCCTATAATCCTGATAAACTTGATTATAAAAAGTTGCACAACATCAAGCACGCGTAATGGTCTTTTTGTTGTTTGTTATATATCTAGCATTATTATTCTTTATTCATTGATGAAAAGTAAACAGTAATCAGAAACAGTTTGGTATGGTTAAAATAAATCCAAAGTAAAAAGGAAGGCAAATTATGTTGAATTCATAGAAGGGCAAAATCACTTGGAACCTTTTGATTTATCAGTATGTCTATGATCACGTTATCTTTTAATTATAACGTCAAACAAGTCGAAAATGTTTTTGAATTATATATACCAGAATAAAGTTTTAAGATTTTAATAAAAAGGTTAATAAATGATGAGCAAGATTTTCTTTAATGCGTACTTTATTTCCCGGTTGTAAAAAAAGTTAAAACTTATCTTAAAAATTCTAAATCTGCTGACTGGAACTGTGTGTCATGTATGGATGTGGGTGTCATCCAATTAAGACTCATTGGTGAGATGCGAACAACTCAATCCCTTAACAACCTTTTTATTTATAATGATTTTTACGCGTATGGGCTTTATATTGCATTTTAATCCTTCTAAGTCATTGAGTTATATTTTGATACCAGCAGCTGCAAAACAGATGCGAGGAGATTATCATTTTGTGTTGCTTTTATTAATCTCATGGGGTTTAATCACTTTTAAATTAAGTTTTAAAATGTTTAAATATGCATGAAATACTCCTCGTATGCACAATATCAGATGAATTGGTTTTGGTTTGTTTCTAAAAAGTAAGGGAAAATCGTCAAGTTGAAAATTATTAAATTTCATTCGTTGACCGAAATATCGTCCCTCACAGCTGTTGGCTTAAATTCTTTCATGCGTGGAAGATGTTCAGCTTAATCTGTTTTAAGCTGATTGTAGACTTTTAAGGATTCATATCATTTGATGAAGGTAGTCTAATAAAATCTCTTTATCATTTAAGTACTTTTGTAAAATATATTTACTCCAAATTATCAGAAACGTGCTTTGAAAATTCTCACAATTTCCCAAAATTTTAAAGAAAACGTTCACGGTCTTTTACTCAATACGCAATACATAAATTCTTCAGTATTCTGAAAGTAAATTAAAACCTTGAAAAACACCATTTTCCTTTCTGATGTCTTTTCAAAAAATGGCACCGAAAAAAAGAGAAAGCATTTTTTAAATACTAAATTTCTATATACTCGATAACGTGTATTTAGTTACTTTATTCTTTAGGTACGGAGAAATGTATTTAAACAAATATTGTAATTCAAAGTATAATTGTTTAACGAGGACTTTGATGAAGTATCATAGGGACCGGGTATTATTTTAGTACCTTTATAGATAAGAACCCCTCTTAATAATTCATTATTTATAAAAGGTAATAACACGTTATTTTACTATGAGTAATTAAATACGCCATTGAGAGAACTATGTGAGCAGTACATTGAATCCTATTATGGCTTTCATCTTAATTGCTGTCATATCCGATGCCTTCGGTGAGCCGCGTCACGACAAAACCAACATAATGCGTTTGCGACCAGCATGGATCCAGACCATCCTGCGCATCCGCGCAGTCTGATCAGGATCTATGCTGTTCGCTTACCAACCCTTTTACAAGTATAGAAACTGATAGCGAACAGCGTGGATCCTGATCAGACTGCGCGGATGCGCAGGCTGGTCTGGATCCATGCTGGTCGCAAACGCACTATGTTGATTTTGTCGTGACGCGGCTCTAATGACGATTTTCTGATATCAGCTGTGTGTTCTGATTAACCATTAATCTGCTGAAGGCTTCTGATTATATCCACGCTACCAATGGGGATCAAGATCATTTAGCTCTTCTGTGCGTCAATATTGCTCGCTCTTCAGTCACAAAATATTTTGATTTTTTTCCTAAAGTGATTAATGGTCCGGTTGAAAGGTAGTTTTGTCCATTTAATTTAATTAAGTACAAGCCTAAAAATAAAATGTGAAAACTACTGATAATTACTTAAGTATTTAATCATCACATTTAATAATTAAAATAATAAAAATATACAGCTGTTTTATTTAGAATGTCATATACTTTTAAGATAAGAGCGTGTTTAAGTTTTAATTTGACACCATTTTGACGCAAAAAATATTATTCCTTTATGAAATTAGTACTCTTATAAGTATTATATAAAAACACCAATGATTTAAAATACTACAATCAAGTACATGCTAAATGCGTGATGCTTATCTTCATTTAATTTTCATCTAAGGTATGGTGTTAAAAAGTTCAAATTAGAGACAACATTCGTACAAAACGTTGAAAGCGATTTTTTGTGAATAAATCCGAAATTCACAAGGGAATTAGATATAGGAGAGAACAAAGGCTAAAAATCGTATATCTTGATTTTATTACAAATTTTAATATATTGATATGATAGTTATGCCTGCAGGCAGCTTCGGCTAAAATTAATTAATTGTTTATCAACTGAATCTCCAATAATACACCGAATGTTGGTGTATAAGGACATTTGTAAAATACAATTTTAAAAACTCGGTTGAATAGAAAAAAATATAAATTTGTTTGATTTTTTTTCTTCTTAGAATTTTTTTTTGATTTTCCTTGTTTGTCCATACTTATTTTGATTACAGTAACCACATGGCTTGATCATGCTGAACTATTTGTTCCAGTGCCGTTTTGATTTATTTTAGAAGTAACCACAAAAATGAATCAATCATCAAGGAAGTGTAATGCATTTTGGATATATATCTGTAGCTTAATATTTTATTCGGTCACATGTATCTTTGGTCAAAAAATAATACAAGTGGCCTGGATGGTTCCATTTTCTTCATACAAAAAGAGTGCGTTTGTGTACAATGCGTCTACGTCAGTGGCAGCGTTAGCTCTAGGAATAGAAACCGTTTATAACCAATCTATTTTACCTGGTTATGTGTTCAAGTAAGTTATTTTGTACCGTTACACTTAAATTTCAATAATTTTCTATATCGAAATTGAATTCATTAAGTTATTATTTAAGAAATTATACAAAATGCGTTTAAATATTTCTTACTTGAATAAAATAATTTAGTGACAACAAAATGCTTAAAATAATTATCGCATAAACTCATAAAAATTGAAAATATGTATAATAAAGCTGTCAAAGTTTAAATTTTTACCATGATAAGTCTGCATCAGAACTGAACAAACCTGAAAAGATTTAAACAACATACTTTGTCTCATAGGGATATTTGTTTTAACGTATAAATGAAAACCAGAATAAACCAGTTTAGTCTAATTTAGTATTTGCTTGTAACTAACAAACATTTTATCTTTATCTTTTTTATTTTTTTCATTTAATGGAATAAGACCTAACTAATTTTCTATGAGAAGTTTTTTGAAAGAATGAAAATGGAGAAAAAATTAATTCATGATTTTGAATTTCTCATAAACTGGAACGTCATCACAAAAAAGTTAATTTAAAAATTAAAACCTTTCAGGTAACCTATCAAGACACAATTAAAAATATTGTAGACGCGTTGTGGCTAAGCAAGTTGACAAAACAATAAACAAATTAATAAACGGAACTAGCGTCCATGCCTCCTATCATAAGTTTTAGCATAATATAACATCTAAATATGGCAATGGCTTAAAAAAAATAACACAGAGCCGCGACTAATTAGGACGGTCATGCCGATCAAGCCACGATCTGAAAAAGTATTGGATAGTCGAAATCGGGCAATTTGGCAAATTTTGGTCTTCATTACGACTGTACTACGATGTTCCCTCGTCCAACGCTCTGCTGACACGCTTCTACTACGATGTTACGCTGACCGATGCCGACCAGCGGCCGCGTTTTACTGCGATTATACTACGCTGCTGCTACGACAATCAAGCTCGCAATACGACGCTACGCAGACCTAGACGACTAAACGACGATATCGCTACGACGGTGCCGATCATATCACGCTTGTAGTACGCTTCTGATACGATTTTGGCGATGATATATATATCTTTCTATATTTTTCATTTACTTTCAAACTTCAAACATGAACGGACGTATTAATGCTGATCTGATTCATCTGGCTTTACTTCAGCAAGAACAAATATTGGTTGAAATTGAAATTTTCACAGATTGTTAACAGGCGGAGGCGCAGAAGGTAGCCAAGAAGATACTGGGTACGGCCTTTACCACGTGGTTTACGGGGCATTTTTTTTCAAACTGTTGCAATATGTGCTATGTTCGAAGTCTCAGCTGCAAATGATCGTCAAGTAAAGTGCCGCCCTATATATGTAGTTGGCAGATTATGATTGGTCAAATAGCGGCGCTATAAAAACAAACTGCTACCTGACAGGTCGTGGTATGATCGTCGTAAGGTCATGGTAGGTCTTCGAAGGATCGTCATAAACGTAGAGAGATCGTAGTGGGGACGTAGTAATAACATAGTGGGAACTTTGTAGAAGCGTACTCGGTATGTTCCCGACTGTACTACGCTTTTACTGCGCTTTTACTACAATCATGAAGAAGTATCCACGATGCTTCCGCGCTGTTTGTACGATTACGGCGCTTCTACCACGCTCTTTTTACGACTTTACCCCGATTCTTGTTGGCCACGATCCCGCTACGCTTGTTTTGAGCACGTTCAAAATAAACGTGGCGAGAGCGTAGAGAAGACGCTACCGCGATCATACTGCGCTTATGTAGACTCCACTACGCTTCTCCTGCGATTTGCCACGATCGGCCACGTTTTCGGCCACGCTTTGATCGTAGTACAAGCGGCGTCTATGTGTGAACGGGGGTAAGCATCTGACAGTGGGATATTTTTTTGTATGATGACACCGACCTTTGAAAATCACTATGATAATGGTAAACGCAGAACTGTTTACACGATCCTATAATACAATTACTTTTCTGTAATACTATACCTTAATTTGTATGGTTCCTTAATAAACCAAACAGCTATGATGATGTTTCAAGATATGTGCATTGGTCAGAATAAATTTAATATTGCAAAATCTACATGGCATCTGATGTTTTGTTGAGAATAATTAACTTTGTTCCTTTTAAACAAAATAAATGATAATACAGAAGTATACTCGTTTTATTGACGATTTATTTTTATTACGCTTGTCCTCCCTGGCTTTTGATTTTTGCTATGCAAGTCTCCTTGTCTGAGCCTGCAACATTTACATTTTTTGTCGTTTTTGGCATTCTTTAGGTATTCAATCTTTCTCTATTTTGTTAATAAAGATGTACACTTTATATTTCATTTACAGTGTAACCCCAATAGACACTAAATGTGAGAGTACTGCAAGTATTGGTTCTCTTGTTGATGTTTTGATGCAACAAAAAATAGATGTCGTTATTGGACTTCCTTGTTCGAAATGTAAGTGTTTTCATTCTTGTGACAATGTAATATCATGATAAAATTTCTTATTCTTTGTTTAACTCAATGAGAGCATGATTTTGGGAGAAAAAATCGGATATAGTTTATTTCTGTTCTAGTAAATGATTTGAAATGCATAAAAATGTTCGACCTACTTTGTCCCGTGTGTAGGTCATAAATAGTCGCCCCGTACATTTAATTAAATCAGTTAAATTAACATTCTTGAAGATCGTTCTGTACATTTTTTTTGTGTTTCATAACCTCAAATTCCGATTAAAATTGGGATTATCAAGGAACCTTTTATGTAATACGTTCATGGCGGCGTATTGTTTAAAACAGAGAAAAAAGAATTCTCCAGAAATCGAAAATGCTTTGTTTAAACCTGTTCATGGATCTAATAGGGTATGGGAGCTAGCATGAAGACCCCCTAGCACCGGATTAAGCAGAAATCAACGCTTAAATACAAAAAGGTGAGTTTATGATATTGGAACAACCAACGAAGAAAAGGTCAAATGGAAGGAATTTAAAACACAACAAACACGCACACACCACATTAATGTGCTGAACGATTTGTAAAATAGAGAAAAACAGAATCCCTACAAAAAAACCCAACACGGCAAAATTGAAAATGTTGCAGGTTCGGTTTGATTGAGCCTGTTCATGGACGGTACTGGAAAGTGCAAGATTCCATCCGACCCCTCTAGCACCAAAATTCAACATTTAAACATGGAAATCGTGAAATTTTGAATTTAGCATCCACATACGTGTTCATACGGCGGTCATCATGAAACCTTCAAGGCCTCACGTCAGTGCCATTTCATGAAATGTAAGAATAAAAGATATAATATCTTCGTATAAAGTACGAGCGACCGAGCCTGCAAAATTTTAAATATTGACGTTTTAAGCGTTCTTTAGAGATTCTATTATCCATGTGTCTTACATCTAAATCAGTTTTGATTGAGTTATTTTATAATTAAATGTTTTTTGTTTGTTTGTATTTTTTTTAAAAATATTTCAGTACGCTCTGTGGCTGAACTCCTTTATTACAAAAAAATACCACTTTTTAACTGGTATTCCCAGGAAATTGACGAAAACATATATTACATGTACTATCGGCTCTATACCTTGGATTATTCAGCAGGTAATACTTCAGGTTATCTAGGTACAAATTATTAGATTTGAAACCACCACGGCTATATGAACATTCAATCTGTATAGGTAATTTATCACCGTATATTAGAAACGCATTTTTAATATAAGTGAAACCTATGACAAATATAATTATTAACTATTAAAGTTAAAGATATCACGCAATACCACTACATACTACCTTAATTTAAAAACAAGATTGTTAAATCTTGACATGTAGTTAAAAACGTTTAGTGTTCTTCATTTTACATTGTGAGATTATTTGTTAATATGCCTGACAATGCGGAATCACCTTAAATAAATTATAAACTTTCTGCTCTTTTTTGACACCCGTGATTTGGAAGTAGCGGTAAGCGTTATGAATCATGATTTTTGTGTGTGATAAATTCAATATAAAACACTTTCCAATTTTTGTTTTGAATAATGTAGTTTTTTTTGTTAAAGGATCTGATAATCTGGTGTAAATTTATCACTTCAATTGCAACAATATCATAATGTTTAGTTTTATTTTTGATGATTTATACTAAGTATTTATTCTTACAGTGATCATGGCGTATATTTTTCTGCATGGAAAAGATTTGTTATTGTGTCTATTGATAGTGCCCTTTACAAAAGCGTAACGAATTATATAAAGTGGTATTTAGATAATCCATCGGTGCTTCATATCTATGACGATATCAAAGTTAATGCACCTGAATGGCAGATCGACAAAACCTTGGAAACGATTATCAAAGAAGCAAGAAGTATAACTTTTTATCACACGTTTCAACCATTTAAAGCAATTAATTGATTAAAAATGATTAAAAAACAACAAAACAATCAAAGGTCATCAACCATCAAATCAAAAGATTTTTCAGTTTACCTATGTATATCAAAACAAATTTTTTAGATAAACAATAACTTGATGTTCCTTGTGACAGAAATGATTTAATTTTAGAATATTTAGAAGACTTAATTATTTTGATTTTATGAATCCGTCTATTTACTTTTCATTCATATGCAGTTATAATTCTTGTGGTACCCCGTAAAGAATTGAGAAAGTATATGCTACGAGCTCATAGTTTGGGGATGACAAGAGGAGATTACAAGTTTATATTTGTTGATACAATGGTATATGTTACATACAAAGACTTTTTAAGGGCCATTATGCTTCAGAAATGCTATCATTTTTATTTCTCAAAAACTGATTTTTGGTATCTTGTTACAGTTAAAGAAAAAAAAATTAATAGTTCTAAAGAGTTAAAAGAAAATATGGATTTCTGAAACATAATGTGCTCTAAACAATTGTAAATGTAAACCATTTATAATGATATAATCATATAATTTTACCAAATCATATTTCGTGAGTAACAGTGCCATAACAATTCTTCTTAAAAACAAATGATAATATGTTTTTGTGAGCACATAATTACGAAATGTTTTAAACTAATTACGTAGCTAATAAAAACAACACTTTATCGATTTCCTTTCCACATGATGAGAAATATTAGCAAGAGCGGCACAAAGAAAAAAACTTGAATCCGCCTTTGACACGAATGCTTTCAATTGGCTTGTTTACAGTTAAACGTGCTTATGTTATACATAAATTTATACAGGCTGAAGACAAAGCCTTTCTAAATGGTGATTCGATATGGAACACCGGTGATGATTCCGATTCTGAAGCCCTAAAAGCGTTTCAAAGTGTTATTTACGTAAGTAGTTGAGTTGTACGGTACGCTTTATTTTGTTGTTCCTCTTTAATCACTTATATAAATTTAACAATGCAAAATCGAAATCTAAACAAATCTTATAAGTTCAACATTTGAATACTTCGTAATGTCCTAAATTACTTGATTTTTATAGATATTCGAAAATGCAAAAATGTAATGTTCCCATCAGTGTCGAAAAGAAGCTTGTTTTAAAGATGTTTTAGTTTTGGAGTCTGCAAATCAGTCTTTGAATGGTAAGTTTGATATAATGTTTACTCGTGCAATTTAAATATATCTTAATAATACTAAGTTATATATGAATTGTAAAAACTTGCTTTATGGTTATTATAAGGTATAAATATGTTGAATTTTTGTGCGTTTATTTGTTTCTTAGATTGTAGGCAGGATGGAATTTCAGAATATATCAATTTGGGGAACAGCAGCATTGGAGGCTTATAGTCGTGTTTTTTCTGATAGCGCTGGTATTCCTGCACCAACTTACGTAAGTTGCTACATACATATATTGATGAATACATGCAAGTTTTCTAACACTTATTGTACTTTTTTCCTGAAATAGGATTCAGCAATACAAAACTGTACCGTTTTGTTTGACATTCTATATAAAGAAAGAGTATACCCATCATACGATAAATGAACACAAGAATGTAACCTTTTACCAGCTTTTCCAAATTTTACCAAATTAGATGATTAGAACAGTCAATAATAATAAACTGAAAAGCATTTTCGTATTAATAACGGTAAGGATTGTACAACGAAACCGAAAACTTAAAAAACATAACATTCAACAATTTTTTGTTCATTTAATGAAAACAAATATATTGTTTTAGCTCATAAGCTGATGTCGAAACTCGAGTGAAATCTTATAGGATTAATCGGTACCTCAAGTATTTGCGCATGATTAACGAATTTTCCGGTTGCATGGTGTATGCCCTTGAATAAAAACGCATTTATTTTTGTGTCTCCTACTTCACAGTAGCTGGTAGCCGCGACATAAATATAATTTCCCAGGGCGACACATGCGATCACTGATAGGTTTTTATATAGCTATATATTTAAATATCAAAAACGTGACTCTTGTTGCTAAGTTTATGTAATGAATGCCGACTCCTAATTTACTAAATCAGAGACATTAACATAGTTTTATTTAACTTTAAAAAAGCCCGATCGTTTCTCTGGTCTTCTACATGACGCTTTTGTTATGTATGCAAAAGCATTGAATAAGTCACTTGAGGCCGGCAATAACGTATCTGTGATGGAAACGGCAAAGACAGTTATCTTCACAGGTAAATGTTGCATATTTCTGTTTTATGTTTATTAAATGTTATAAGAGATATTTATCCATTTTTACACCTAATCAATGCTTTGGTAATATTGCAATACAACTGCACTTACACTTTTTATGAAACGATGCTGTTTTAGATAAGAAAGAGAAATACAGTATCACTAAAGCACATTCAAAACAGCAAAATTAAACATGTCGCAGGCTCAGGTATGAGTATAAGTCTGGTATGTGTATAAGAATACATGTGAGAAAAAAGAAAATCCGAATTTGAAATTGAATAATGCATATAATTAATTGTAACAAATAAACTTTTTATACGCCCACATTTGGCGTATATTGTTATGCTCTTCGGCGTCCGTTCCGTCTGTTATAAATTTCATGTCTGCCTTGTATCTTTTGAACTATTGAAAGAAAAACTACTTTGAACCATAATGAGTCATTGTGCAGAACGCAGGTTTGACATTCCTAAGGTCAGTCAAGGTAAAGGTCACACGTAAGTCATTTTGTATGAATTATAGAATTTCGTGTCAGCTTTGTAGGAGGAAATTGAAACTGTTTGGCAGAAAAATAAACAATAATAAGTTGAATTGTGGAATGCAGGTTTGGGATCCCTTATATCAAAGTTTGCCCTAAGGGATCATTTGATTAATATAGAATTATTTGGACTTTAACAGTATTAATATTAACTTATATTGACGTATGTATAATATATTAATACACTTGTTACTATATATAGTAACAAAATTGCTTATGATTTCAACTGATTATGAGTGTCACGTGACCTATTATGAGTTTGCGGCCCGGGGCCGAGAACTAGTTATCAGCCCGCAGAACATGTACACGTGCACAAACTGAAACAATGACGTCATATTTTACGTCATCAAACAGTTAACTGTAAAATTGAAAGTAGGTTGTCAGCACGAATCGCTTTATTTTTATTATGAGAGCTTAAGCGTATTTAGTACAAACACATTTTTGTTACTATTGAAATTTGAAGAAATAATACGACAAATTTATTCCGAAAAAAATGAAAATAAAACTTGCTTCTAGATTCTACTGCTTTGAACACACAAACAGTAAACATCTCTGTACAGAACAGTAGAAGAGTAGACAAGAATTTCAACGAAAGAACTTTGTTTGTTTTTTTTTTCTTTTCTTTTTTTAAATGCTACTATTAGATCATCCAAGTGTATTAAAGACATTAATACACGTCAGAGTAGGGCCGGAAGGTGATAATCGGCCCTAAATGAATAATGGCCCTCGGGCTAAAGCCCTCGGGTCCATTATTCATTTTGCGGGCCGATTATCACCTTCCGGCCCTCACCTGCCGTGTATTAACCTCTTAATAAACTCAGTTGTCCTTGTTAAAACTATAATACTCAGAGCTTGTATATTTTACATGACACCCTGTGTACTGTAGTAGTCCTCTACAAAATTTTATAGAAAGATGCACATAGGATAAAAATTGCTCAAACCTTTTGGGTATTTAAGTATTTTAAAGATGATAAAGATTGATTCTATTTCGTTCAAGTTTCGTTAATGGGTATCTTTCCTAATCGAAAGATTTTCGTATATTGCCTAAACGGAGCTCTTTTTATCCAGCATTAAAACTTTGAGTAATTTGTTAAGCATAAATATCCCTCATGAGCAATTTCGATCAATTTTATGATCAAATGCTGTTTATATAATTATTTTAATAAATGTGTGTTTATAAATTGTGTTTTATACTTCGCTGCGAGGGAAGAAGTCTATACTTAGTATATGTAATATGGCATTTTTTCATGCATCTTTGCAAATTTTAGTTATTGTGTTGCTATTTAATGTAAACCTAAATCTAAAACATTAACAGTATCTCTATTCACAGGTTTAACGGGTGATGTTACACAATATATTGGCTTAGGCAGGATAACTGATTCAGCTGTATACGAAATGCAAAATACCAGTGCATTCGTAAAGATTTTAGATTTAGACATTAGCATAATAAACGATTCGAAACGAAATATTGTAATTATTAATTTAATTATTAATTTGACTATAATTATTTCGTACAGTAGGTTTTATTATATAAGTAATTATTGATGGAATCTAAGCGGAATTAGCTAACATTATATTTTCAGTTTCAAATTGATTTGTTATCCACGTTTCCTTTACCTGATTTGATTTATTTTTTTAACATATTGTGTGACGATGATGTACACTTTTTTCCTGTCAATAGCTTATTTATTGCCGAAGATGTGATAACAATTAGTCAAAGGCATATACTATTTTTATAATAGAGTTTAATGAGATACACTTAAAATTGCTTGTTTAAGTTTATACTTAATCATGATTATACTGTAAATGACATATGGCAATATTCTAGCTAAAATTGTGGAAGATGACCTCATTTGCCTAATAAGTACATGCACCTGAGTAAAACCACAAACCTCCCGTAAGCTAGCTGTGTAGACTCCTTATATCAAAACACCCGAGATCTCTGGCCGATTCGAACCAATAGTGTTAAAAGGGAAGTGAAGTTAAACGACTTTAACCACTGAACAATTGGTCTCTACGTTGAAATAAAAATATCGTATAAATCGTCTTTTTAAACTTGCAATAATCAAACAACTACATTGTGCATAAAAGCAAGTTTTTTTAAGAGGTCACCATTCAAGAGTATCAAATAAAAGTATTGTAAAGCAAATTAAACCTTGTTAAAGGCATTTCAAAAAAGATGATAAAGACAAAACAATATTTCATGTACGTGCATACCTCTTAGGAATATTGGCCGTTTGTGAAAAGCATGTTTAGATTTTGAAGAAAAAAATATGAGGAATATAGATAGGTTCGAGGTCGATATAACTGTTATCAGATCAGAAAAAAGCTATATATTGACCGAAACATAAATCTATAATCGTTTGGAAAATCCCAGCTTTGTCGTTTTCAAATGCGCCGCGCAATGAAGATGAGAACCTGTCTGGCGGAGCCATTCGAGGTAATATGTTGACTCCCATATTCAAAGCGCTGCGCATTTGAATACGACAAAGCTGGGAGCCAATTTTTAACTTGACGAAAGATTTTGTACGAGTAAATGGAGTAAACGGAATTAATATGGATGTTTTTTTCGCCTATTGTGTTGTTTATATTGATGTTGAAGTTTAAATTGTCCATCATCGTGGAAAATAACATCCTCTGTGCCGATGGCCAAAAGGATTATGTGAAAATATTGGAAATGGTATAAAATGCATGGTGATTTTGAGCCTAGGTATGCGGGCGACCATGTCTTGTCTGTTATCATAGACGTTGAAATATGAAATTTATATAAAGTTTTTTTTTTATATATAATTATGATCAGTACATGTGCTGGGATTGACAAAGATATACAATGTATTTTATTTAGATTTTTAAGGCGTTTTGAGCTTCACACCCCAAGTATCTGTGCTACAAGTAGTTACTATATATAGTAACAAAATTGCCTATGATTTCGACTGATTATGAGTGTCACGTGACCTATTATGAGTTTGCGGCCCGGGGCCGAGAACTAGTTATCAGCCCGCAGAACATGTGCACGTGCACAAACTGAAACAATGACGTCATATTTTACGTCATCAAACAGTTAACTGTAAAAGTGAAAGTAGGTTGTCAGCACGAATCGCTTTATTATGCTCCCCGAAAAATTTCGGGGGAGCATATAGTCGTCGGGTTGTCCGTCCGTCTGTCCGTCCGTCAGTCCGTCAGTCCGTACGTACGTCCCGAATTCGTGTCCGGCCCATAACTTTGTTATTTGAAGTCGGATTTTAAAATTATTTCACAGAAATGATCACCATATTGAGACGACGTGTCGCGCGCAACATTTGGGTCGCTACCTTGAAGGTCAAGGTCACAGCATGACCTTGCAGCAAAATCGTGTCCGGTCCATAACTTCATTATTTGAAGTTGGATTTTAAAAATATTTCACAGAAATGATCACCATATTGAGACGACGTGTCGCGCGCAACATTTGGCTCGCTACCTTGAAGGTCAAGGTCACAACATGACCTTGCAGCAAAATCGTGTCCGGTCCATAACTTCATTATTTGAAGTCGGATTTTAAAAATATTTCACAGAAATGATCACCATATTGAGACGACGTGTCGCGCGCAACATTTGGCTCGCTACCTTGAAGGTCAAGGTCACAGCATGACCTTGCAGCAAAATCGTGTCCGGTCCATAACTTCGTTATTTGAAGTCGGATTTTAAAAATATTTCACAGAAATGTTAACCATATTGAGACGACGTGTCACGCGCAACATTTGGGTCGCTACCTTGAAGGTCAAGGTCACAGCATGACCTTGCAGCAAAATCGTGTCCGGTCTATAACTTTGTTATTTGAAGTTGGATTTTAAAAATATTTCACAGAAATGATCACCATATTGAGACGACATGTCGCGCGCAACATTTGGGTCGCTACCTTGAAGGTCAAGGTCACAGCATAACCTTGCAGCAAAATCGTGTCCGGTCCATAACTTTGTTATTTGAAGTCGGATTTAAAAAATATTCCACAGAAATGATCACCATATTGAGACGATGTGTCGCGTGCAACATGTGGGTCGCTTCCTTGAAGGTCAAGGTCACAGCATGACCTTGCAGCAAAATCGTGTCCGGCCCATAACTTCCCTATTTGAAGTTAGATTTAAAAAGTATTTCACAGAAATGATCATCATATTAAGATGACGTGTCATGCACAACATTTAAGTCGCTACCTTGAAGGACAAGGTCACAGCATGACCTTGCAGCAAAATCGTGTCCGGCCCATAACTTCCTTATTTGAAGTCAGATTTTTAAACTATTTCACAGAAATGAACACCATATTGAGATGACGTGTCGCATGCAACATTTGGCTCGCTACCTTGAAGGTCAAGGTCACAGCATGACCTTGCAGCAAAATCGTGTCCGGCACATAACTTCATTATTTGAAGTCGCATTTTACAACTTTTTCACAGAAATGATCACCATAATGAGACATTGTGTCGCACGCAACATTTGGGTCGCTACCTTAAAGGTCAAGGTCACAGCATGACCTTGCAGCAAAATCGTGTCCGGTCCATAACTTCGTTTCTTGTAGTCGGACTTAACAACTATTTCACAGAGATGATCACCATATTGAATCGACGTGTCGCATGCAACATTTAGGTCACTACGTTGAAGGTCAAGGTCACAGCATGACCTTGCAGCAAAATAATGTCAGGCGCATAACTTTGTTATTTGAAATCGGATTTTACAACTATTTCACAAAAATGATCACCATATTTAGACAATGTGTCGTGCACAATATTTGGGTTGTTTTTACACTTTGAACTTTGTCTGTGACATAACTCTGACACAACAAGAGGTATACCTTCCTGTGTCCAAAACCTATTCGGGGAGCATCACCCGGTTCAACCGGCTCTTGTTTTTATTATGAGAGCTTAAGCGTATTTAGTACAAACACATTTTTGTTACTATTGAAATTTAAAAAATAATACGAGCATTTCATTCCGAAAAAAAATGAAAATAAAACTTGCTTCTAGATAGATTATACTGCTTTGAACACACAAACAGTAAACATCTCTGTACAGAACAGTAGAAGAGTAGACAAGAATTTCAACGAAAGAACTTTGTTGTTCTTTTTTTTTCTTTCTTTTTAATGCTACTATTAGATCTACTAAGTGTATTTAAGACATTAATACACGGCAGGAGAGGGCCGGAAGGTGATAATCGGCCCGCAAAATGAATAATGGACCCGAGCAACATAAAACTCAACAGGACAAGGATTACAAACAAAGTAACTGATTCCAAATTAATTTCAGATGGAAAAGGGAGCGAGATCTTTTGAAAATGACTTGGAAAATTGAATACGGCGATTTAAACTTTGATAACAGATCGAGGAAGATGCACTCATCTGAGGTACAAATATTCTTGTTAAAATTGCAGACAGTACATTAAATTGTTTAAGATAAATCTTGTACAAAAGGCATTGCTTTTAGATTTAAATAAGATATAAGTGCTTATAAAATAAGCATATATATCTTATAAAATATAAGATATCATTTATAAATAACACTACGATATGGTAAAAGGATTTTTAATGTTAATTATGAATGTTTCATTTTTCATCTCAGTCAAATTGATCGAATACAGGCAAAGTCACATAAGCTTTTGTTGTTTATATATGACAAATGGTATATATTCTTGTAAAGCACTTTTTCAGGACTTTGATAACCAGTGTGGTAGCAATATAAACCAGTCAAGGGATTTAAAGAGTCGGACGTCAAGTGTTCAATCTGGTAAAAGTTCCGTCGGTTTTAGACAAGTGTTCACTAACGTTGCAATATTTCAAGGGGAAATAGTTGCAGTGAAATATAGTTCTTTGAAGAAAGTTCGTGAAGATAGGGATTTCTTATTGCAAATGAAATGTGTAAGCGTTTTTTCTAATGTTGTCCGAGGAGTGTTCAAATATGGATGTACACAAGCACACACAATTTGATTTTCTATAGAGTTCATTGAGTTTTTTTATATTGCTTACTCAAATTTTCACCTCCAACAGATGAACGAAGTTTCAATATTTAAAGGCATTTTCATAGTGTTTTCAGGTATACTGTGAAGACACTTGAATATTGCAAAACTGACAGGTTTGAGCTAAAACCATATCCGACCTGATATAGAGACTTTTTTCTGCTTCATCAAGCGTTGAACTGTAGACGCCTTGTGCGATGACGCATTGTCATGCAGTAATCTAAAATTGGTCAAACCTTTAGCGGGTCTTCGTTTGGGGAAGTATTTGCATAGTTTTCGGAATATTTTGTCTTGTAAAATTTAACATTAACAGATTTGCCTTTAGGATTAGCAACTCGAATGGCGGGACCTTTATGAGGACAGTGTAAGGAGTCAACTAGTGATCAATACTACCACGTAATTGCAAAGAAAATAGCATACATAACATTTTTAATACTGATGATTCTTATACTTGAATACTGTATAATCACCCTATGTTGCCTGCTTTTTAAATTTGTCTTTTGACGTCTTATCTGTAATATGCAGGCTTCATAACCTCAGATCCCTTTAAAAATTCCATTTTATTTAGTCCTGCTCATTGTTTTCTCGTTTAGGGCACACGCATTCTTTTACTTGGGGACCATACGCCGCTTTTCATGGAATGACACTGTGTCACATTGAAGGTTCCATGATAACCGCCGTATGAACACATCTGCGGATGTCTCTAAATTCAAAATATCTGTTTTTCACTATTTCATTGTCACATCCGTGTTATTTGTGCCGTGTGGAGGCTGTAAAAAGTCTCCCCATACATTTAATCAATGATGTTATATTTTCGATCCTTGAAGATCGTTCAGCACATTATTGTTGTGTATACATTTAACATGGTATTTTTAGTTTCTTGTATTTGGCCTTTTTCAATTTGGGTGGTTCCAGTATTCCTACTTGAATACTGAATAATCACCCTTAGGATATGTTGCCTGCTTTTTAAATTTGTCTTTTGACGTCTTATCTGTGATATGCAGGCTTCATAATCTCAGATCCCCTTTCAAAATTCCATTTTATTTAGTTCTGTCCATTGTTTTCTCGTTTAGGGCACACGCATTCTTTTACTTTGGGACCATACGCCGCTTTTCATGGAATGACACTGTGTCACATTGAAGGTTCCATGATAACCGCCGTATGAACACATCTGCGGATGTTTCTAAATTCAAAATTTAGTGTTTAAATGTTGAATTCTGCTTAAGGCGGTGCTAGAGCGCGTGGACGGTAACTTTCAATTTCCATTACCGTCCATGAACAGACTCAATCAAACCGAGCCTGTAACATTTTACAATTTTGCTGTGTTGGGCATTCTTTAGGGATTCTGTTTTCACTAATTTCTTTTTGTAATGCAAAGTCTTTTGTTAAACATTGTTGCAAAAATCTTGTTTTAATGTTTTCTGTTTTGTTTTTAAAAAGGAACCAATGTTTCGTTACCAGTGACAACATTTGCAAAAGACCGTTGACATTTGGATACTGTTTCAACAACAATTTTACGCAATTCACGCGCGCCTTTTCTGCTCATTTATCCGCAAATGGGGAACCAATCTAGCGCGGATCTCTCTCATTTTCAAGTCACGTTTAGGAATGTTATGAGCTGTTCGTAACGAGATGCCAACTTTACTAGCTATCTGCCTTGTGGTGTATCTTGCATCTGTTTTAACTATTATTTTACTAGAGCAACCATCTTGACAGACGTTGCTGATTTAAGCCGACTGTCAAGGGGTGTATCTTCAGTCGAAATTAATTTTAACATTTGAATATATTAAACCAACGAATAACTGATGAAAAAAACATTTAATTTTGTCCATAAACAGTACAGATACTATCAAAATGTCAAGGAAACATGGGCTCTTAATATATCGTTTTTCAATGGCATACTCTATCTTCAACAGTTTTTGGAGTAGACAATGTAAAGTGAGCTATAATCACAACTAAAGTGATCAGATTTTAATAAATAGGTATCAACTTAAAGATAACATGCACGTATATTATCTCATCCTATTATTTTCATTCGCAATATTGAACAATATAACGTTTTAGATGCAGTCATATTTGTTCACTCCTCGTATGCTAGCATAACAAAGTAAAATTATATCTTTTATCACACAAAGGTTTCTCTCCACGAGGAATAGGACATAGATATATGTTTTTGGCAAGGTAATCAATAATTTAAGCACATGATTATTTTCACAGATATGATGGTAAAACTACAATTATGTCACAATCATCAACATTAAAAATATAATCAATTGCCATTTTGTTATCACTGTAAGCAGTTCTTTTACATTCCAGTTAAAGGAAATAAAACATGACAATCTTGTTATGTTTATCGGTGTTTGTTTGTCTTCGGAGAAAGTATGTTCAGTCTGGGAATACTGTAAAAAAGGAAGTATACAGGTAAAAGATACGAATAAGCTGTACAATCACAGGTGTATTTTTCTCATATTGAGAATTGTTTTCATTGTACTTTTAGTTCCTTCATTTTCACTTTCATATAGGTAGTTCCATTATTCCTACAAGAAACTTGTTTAATAATCACTCCTGCTTTCGCTTTCTAAATTTGACTGTGATATGCAGGGGTTATAACCTCTTATTTTCTCTGAAAATTCCATTTTGTTCAATAGTTTTTATGAAAGAATTTCTATTCTCCATAAATTTGGTTACTTATAAGACCGTAATTTTTCAACATATGAATCGAAGAAATCATTCATCATATTTACTTCTTTGCCTTTTTGATTGTCAAATACGTTTGTAAGGTTCTTTATTTTCTATTTTTTCAGGACATTATAGGAAATGAAAGTATTCGACTCGATGCCATGTTTAAACTTTCTATTGCAGTTGATGTGTGTAAGGTAAAAAACATAAACAATGATAATTATGTTGAAACAAAACATATTAAACCAGTGTAGTAATTCTTGAATAACACACTTGTTTTTGTTTAGGATTTGAAATGTTCTTTTGTCAGATTTGTGTCGATATAATTTCAAAATATAAGCAAATCGATTTAAACGGAATTTTATATTCTTACTCGCGCCAAAGGTTGTGTTGTTGTACAATAACATTCATTATTGTAATAGGTGATTAATATTATATAGGGTCGGGTGCAAAATTCTCTGAAAATGGTATTCTATTTGTTTCAATGTCCATTATTATTGGCAGCCATCTTATCTTACTTTACTTTTATTTAATAAAAGGGATTAGACTATATCCACAACAACAAAATAATACGCTGCCATGGTAATTTGAGAAGCTCGAACTGTGTTGTAGATAGCCGATGGGTTTGTAAATTGACACATTTTGGTATTGAGAGACTTACACCAGCTCCGGAAACTCAACAATCGATTGGAGAACATGCTTTTTATACAAGTTCGTATATTATATACCGAAACTTATCTCAGTACTACACTATTTACTTAACATAATTGTTCTTTTTGTTTTAAATGTGATGACCAATTCAACGACATTTTTCATTGTAGAACGTTATTGTAAATATATTGTTCATGCTTTCTTGCTGATGTGCAACATAAAGAACGTTTATGAAAAAAATCGATTAAAAGCCTCCTAAGGTATTTCACCCATTGATGAGAAAAGATGCTAGTTATGTTGTAATGATTCATAGTTTAACATATCGTTTTTAGAATTGTTCTGGACTGCACCTGAAATTTTACGCAAGATATTCCTAAAGAAAGAAATTGAGAAGACACCCCAATCTGACGTTTATTCTCTTGGTGTGATTTTGATGGAGTTGGTTTGTAGAAGTGAACCATATAGTTCACACCAAGATCTCAGTCCAAAAGGTAAAATATAATTCGTGTGAATTAAAAAGTTCCAACTTACGTTATTACAGATTTGAATCTCTTTGAAATTTTACCATATCATTAAAACACTTATTATATATATATAATAAATTTTGTAATGAGTATGAATTTCATATCAAAAAATGAAATTGTTAAAGTATGCTATTTATACTTAAAATGTTTCAACTTAACCTTCTATCAATATGAACCTTCACTTAAAGCAGCTTTGACCATGTAAGCAATAAACTGTCCTGTTTTCTTCTGCAGAAATTATTCTTAAAGTTGCACGGTCAAGTACTGGAAACAACATATTTAGACCAATCGTCTCGGACAATATGCTGGACCTTGAATGTAGTGGAATAGGAATTATTCGTTTAATAGAGAATTGCTGGACTGAAAACCCAAATTCAAGACCAAGTGCAAAGAATGTTCTCAAAAAACTTTTAAAGATAAGCCCATTTAAGTAAGATTGTACCTAACAATTTCAAATTAATATTAAGTGTTTTTTTTTTTAAAATATTAGACAGAACAATTACTCATACATTTTTAAATTAGGCATTGTATGAATTTTGACCGAAAACAAACGACACAGATTTCTTTTTAAAGTGAGTAGGTCTATTGTAAAATGTTTGTAATACAATAAATATTTGCATTCAATTTAGAATTTAATACATGTAGAATTAAATGAAAGAGATACTAATAGAATTTAATATCAGAGATAACCACAAAATGGTTATGTTTTGATATTGTTGGCAAGTACGAAATAAATTATACTAAATAACATATCTGTGTCATCAAACCAAATGACTTAGAACTTTATCATCGAAATTGTTTATTTCTATTGTTTTATTAATAATTGAAATACTTATGGAAAATGTGCCACTTGTAGTCTAATTCACTTTGATTTTTAATTTATATTTAAAGCTTTTCAATTGTTTAATATGTTTTGCTTGGATTGAAAATTATAGTGTCTAAACGTTTGCTTCAAGTTACTTATAATTTGTTTGAAAAGTAAACTTGTTTTGTTTTCCTTTCCATATTGCTTGATACATAAGGAAGCTTTGCTTTGTTGATAATATGATTTTAATGATGGAAAAATATACAAACGATCTGGAAACTATTGTCTGTGAGAGAACACAGCAGCTTGAGGAAGAAAAAATAAAGACCGAAACACTTCTCTATAGGATGCTGCCAAGGTCAGTAACTTAATTCTTTGCAATCAATACGTCGAATATTGCTGAACATAAACGCATATAAAACATATATAAGATTTCTATAATGGGTATTCTTTAAATGTATGTACAAACGATGTTATATTTTGAGATTAGTATGCATTGGTGAGTACAATACTAAATTTAATCGCACGGGCACACCGCTGTCAAACTATCTAGGAAGAGGTGCAAGCCGAGTTTATCTTAGTAAGAGTCCAATAGAATCAGTTTTGTTTTGAACAACGTTAATTAATGACCTCTTCATTCACACAGGTTGTCAGATCTTTATTACTTCAAGTGCAATAAGGACTTGATTTTTGTACTGTTTAACTTTCTTAACTAGACTTTATGAGAAACGATATGCATTTTTAATTTTAAACTTACTTTGGAAATGAAAACGAGGTTAAACTGATAATATTGAATCCAAAAATGGTACATCATGTGGTGCAAACGCTAAAAATCATCTGTTATATTTCTTTTATCTGTTAAATGGCCTGTAATTAAAGGTTGTATGTCAAAATGTAAAGGCCTTTAATAAATAATCAAGCACATACACTAGTTTTCTTTTTCATTTTTGCAGAAAAATTGCCAATGATTTAAAGTTGGGAAATACTGTACAAGCTGAAGCATACGAGTCGGTGACAATTTATTTCTCTGATATAGTGCAATTTACAAACATTGCTAGTGAAAGTACGCCGTTACAGGTATAATTTCTGAATATTTAAAGATATTCTGTGCTCAAATTTTATATTAGAAAATATTTATAATTGCTACAGTGTCTCTTTGTTAATATAAAATAAACATGTTTTACCTTCACTCAAAGTAGATATGTTTAAAATCCTACACACTATAGCTGGTCACAATATGAATATGTATAGTATAGTCATTAAAAAACTGGCAGTTTTTTTATTAAATAAATAGCAACTTGACTTGACCTGTCACATACATAGTACAATGTATACTTATTCTTAGATTTAAATTGGACAAAATCAATAACAATTTCATAGATTGCAATACATTGCTGTGATTAAAATATTTTACTCATGGATGAGAAAAGTATGTCTTTAAAAGTATTTCTTTTTTTAGTTTCCATCTCCATGGATGAAAATATAATTTGTCTCTTTAGGTTCTCCAGGATTGCAGGATAAAAGCAGTATTTGTAAATTGTTTGTTGCTATTGTATAACAGATCAGAAACATTTTTACTGAACCCAACCAAAGCATTTAAGGTATTCAGTTACAATATTACGCAGAGCACTTAATTATCTAAAGGGAAAGACAAGGTTAGAATAAAAACTTGATTTCAGAAAAAGAATACTATAAATAATAAATCTGCAAATTTTCTGCCGCCAAATAATAATATTAAACGAATTATAACAAAATTTAAATCGCTTAATCACCGATTTCTACAAATCAGTAAGCGCGGCCATGTTTGTGTATTGGCCGTATAAAAACAGGTGCGCGTGATGTCATTTCCCCACATCTTTAGATTTATGATAAATCTAGTTGAATCGGAGGGAAATATTAATATAATAAAGTATTGACCAGACAATTTAATTTTCACAGGAGGTGTAGAGGAGATTTTTTTATGGTTCAAAATACGTAACAATATCCAAAAAATAAAAAAACAATAAAAAATTAAGAAACAAAAAAGTCAACGTCTACCGGTCGCACCACTTCATGCCAGTGATGCCCGTTACTCCAAACAATGCTATGTTCATATTAAAGTCTCATCTTAATGTAATTAAACAATATTTCAGAGATTTAATAAATACACATTTTATTATTTAACATAGTTTTACAATCAAATAATGCAATTAAATAAACAAACGCACCAACGAATAAATGGCTGTTAATTATTGAATGGCGATAATTACCATTATTATTAAAATCCTACCAAAACGTGTTCTTAATAGTACATGTAATTGAATTTTTGCAGTTTGATTCTGACTTTCAAATTAAAAGGTGTGAACATATGTTATAATTGATGTAGACATTTCAAAAATATAAGCAATTCTTTTGAAAGTAAATTGTTAACATGTCTGTCAACGTATGAAGCTGCGCATCGTTATCGTAGCCTAATATTAACTGCAGGCAAAACATTTTTATTGGCTGCTCAAAAATCTAATTTGCATAATTTATTCACACAATTGCTTGTTCTTACTACTTATGTTTAATACTGTGCATTGTCCATTTTAATTGTTCCTAATTTGCACCAAATGTTCCTGTCATACTGTGTACTGACGATTTTTATTTCTCCTTGTATGCCTCTGTGCCGACAGACCTTTTGATCATGCACAATGTTGCCCTGATTGGTTAATCACCCTTGTCAAATATTCTAATGACGAAATAGACATCTATTTTTTTTACGCTTCATCAGTGAACTGAATGACCTTAGGGGAAATTAAGTTCCACACACTATTAAATTATACTGTAAATTACAGCATGTCATAAAATAGCAACACATTTTTTTCAGTTACCAATAATCATTTTAAATATTAAGTAGATTCACGGTTTTATATTGTAATGTAAATCCGTGGTAGATTAATGATGTTTTGTTTCATTGGATTAAATTTACTGTAGTAGAAATGCGTATCTGTGTGGGAAAGGAATTGGGAAAGTAGATAACGTGGAAAAAAGCTATAAGGAACTGGATTAACCCGAGAATATGCGTAATTACAGGGGAATGGGCAACTTGTTGCTGTTGGTACCAGTTTTGACTGGGTGCCTAAATACCCTTACGGACAGTTTTGTTTTCATATGATATTAGTCTGGCTGCCGATTTTCCTGTGCAATTCTCATTTTTAGCGTCAATGGCTGAAAATCTGGTCCTCAGCAGATCGCTGCATATTGGATTTAGTTGATATTTTACGCTGAAAAAAAGATACATGACCGTCGATGTACCCTATTCGGACAGCTTGTCTAGCGAAAATTAAGTACAAAATAAAAGGATATATCGTCAATTTGAAGAAGTTTATCACAGTACCCAAATTAAATTGATGGTTTATCTTTGAAAATTTAGCAGTAATTGCTTAAATCATGTGGTGGGATCATCAGCAAGCTTGAAAATCGGAAAAATGATAATTAATGTCGCGGCGTCTTCAATTAATTAATTAAAGCAATTCAGTTTCATATGATGTTTTCATAAATAATATATAATGTACGCAATAAGATTAATAAGTTCTTCATCAAGATATATTTCAGTTGTACCAGCGGGTACACCTATACCGGAAGTGGGTGTAACACGTCTTAATCTCGGTCTCGTCTGTCTCGCGAGAATGACAGAACGCCAAAATGGCGGCGCCCATGAACTTATTTGTCAAGTAAAAAATAGTGTCTTAAAACACGAATTTCTCACTTATAGGATTGATTTCAACAGACAAACTGTCATGGTACCTCTTTTTAAATGATGAATATTTAAATTAGACAGACATCAATCCATCCATTCTTATTCCTTTAAAATAATGAGGATGCATTTGTTATTGCAGATTGTATGCTTATTGAATGAATTATACTCCTTATTCGATGAAATAATCAGCAGCTATGACGTCTATAAGGTTTGTTATGTTAATATTGTTAAGTGTAATGATATCTCATGAAAATGACCTGTGAAATGAAAGTAAGTTAATGCATTTAAAACAACTTTGAATTTTGCAATTTTAGTATCAAACACTGTTATTGTAATATGATACAATGAATAACGTTATAAACTGAATAACATTATTTTAGGCGCTTTGAAAAGTATCTTGTTTTTATTATATATATCACTTACGGATATCTTAATTATTTGGAAAATATGAGTATATTAACAAACTACAAACACTTAATATGTAAGCCTTTTCGTGTAAGAAAAAAATCATATTTATATTTTATTATTGATAATTATACCTAAAAACTTGGTAATAACTAGTTTTCTTATATGGAATTCAACGTGAAGGTGGAAACCATAGGCGATGCATATATGGTCGTGAGTGGTCTTCCGGAAGAAAATGATAATGAACATGTCAAGGAAATTGCCAGAGTATCAATCAAGATACTTGCTGGTGTTCTTACATTTAGGATCCCACATAGAACACAAGAGCAGCTAAGGATAAGAATAGGTATTTCTTTTGTCTTTATACGATAGCCTTATGGCTTTAAGATAAGTATGAAGAAGTTGGCTGGTACAATATAGTATTTAAAACTTAAGATACATAATTACACAACATTTTAACAGTCAATATATTGAAACATTAAACAATCCTAATGAACTATCAGTGTATTACGGTCAACATTTTGATAAAAGTTATGTACAGTTGTATAAATTGGTATTAAAACAACAGAGATAAGTGGAATATCCTTAATTACTCGATCTTATTATAAAGGATTGCACACTGGTCCGGTTGTAGCAGGGGTTGTGGGCCTTACTATGCCAAGGTATTGCTTATTTGGTGATACGGTCAACACTGCCTCAAGAATGGAATCAAATGGAGAACGTAAGATCGGTTTCCATTAATTCCATTCACATTTATCTATATTTTTCTTTTGTTTTCTATAAATTTTAAATAGCGTGTTGCATATTGCTAGTTCTAATTTATTAATATTTACATCAATGTAAAACACAATGTAGACAAACTAAAACACTTTATATATTTACACAATATACGAAGAAATATATTTTTTTAACTGAGATAATTGTTGTAAAAGCAAAGTCCTGTGCCTGTGTTTTCATGAAGATAAAACAATTAATTAACTAAAACTACACGTTTTTTTCCTTGAACTTTAAGATAATATTTAATTTCTTAAACATAAAGTATATTAACAAAATTACATTAGCACAAATGTATTTTGTTTCGCTTACCTCTTAATATATTTTCAGCATTGAGGATTCACATCAGTCCTGAGACTAAAGAGGCTTTGAGTTGCTTTCCGAACTTTTTAGTAGAGGAAAGAGGAGTTGTTCCTATAAAAGTAAGGCCCATATTGTTAATAAAAAAGAAACTAAAGTTTAAATTTGCAAAGTTACATCCATCTTTGGTAGTCTGAGCAATTCCATGTATCAAATTATATCAAATACATGTAGATTAAAAATAGTTAAAACATCTATTCAATTTGAAAACAATTTTGTCTACATAAAGACTCATGGGGACCATATGCCGCTTTTCATGGAATGACACTTACGTATCACATTTAAGGTGCCATGATAACCGTCGTATGAACACATCTGCGGATGTTTCAAAATTCAAAATTGTACCAATTCATGATAAATGTTGAATTCTGCTTAAGCCGGTGCTAGGGGCGTGGACGGTAGTTTGCACTTAACAGTACCGTCCATGAACAGGCTCAATCAAACCGAGCCTGCAACATTTTCAATTGTGCCTTGTAAGGCTTTCTTTAGGGATTCTTGTTTCTCTATTTCATTGATATGTATGACATTTTTTCATAATTTTATTATTTTTATCATATTATTTCTGATTCTGTGATATTAGGGAAAAGGACTCATGTGTACTTACTGGCTAAATGGTGAACTTGAAGAACACGCTTGTAAAGAAACCGACTCAGCTAGACTAACAAATGACAAATTGTGTTAAAAGATGGGTGTGCTTTATTTAGGCGAAATAAACAATACTTAAGCATTTGGAAGTAGACATATGTATATGAAATTGAAATGCTATCTTCATTTTGTTTATGTATATTGTAATTTTGTAGTTTTATTTAAAGTATTTCAATTCTATTTTATGAAACTATATACAATTAAAGGGATTCCACCGAGGTTTTTTGACATGCCGGGCCCGGGAATAATTTTCCGAGATAAATGTTCTAACTGATGAAGGTCCAATAACTTTTGTGCAAATTTCAGATCATTTGGTCACTCAGTTTTTTCTAGAATAATTATTCTAATTGTAAAAAATGTGCCAAGTTTATAAAGTGTTGCAACGTTTTTCACTCACATCGGAATAGAATAGAAAAATACGATTTTCGATTTATTTCTGAGTGTATTGCTTTATAACCTTTTGCATATCATTTTGTTTTAATTGTCCGGCTGATCTATGTAAGAAATTCAAATTTCATGTTTTTAGGTTATCGGACCTCAGTAAAAAAACAAAAGCAGAAATAAAGTGTACATTGTATAAACATTTTATTTGATAGTTATGTGGGTGGGGGGGGGAGTGGGAGGGGGTGCTGGTGCTCAACTTTACATCTAAAAATATAGACTGGTCCCCATGCTGCTAAATCTATGACGTATATGGCTGATGGTGTAAACGCTAACATCAGCCGTGACCTTTCAACTAAAGTGAAGCGTAGTTTGAGTTAATTGTAATAGGACCTTACAAGTATCTCCCTTATAATGACAGAATTGTCTTGAGAAACTGCATTCACACGTATAATGCTTCTTATAAATTAGGTTTTGTCACATATACTAAATACTTGGATATGGGATACCGACGGAAATACCGGGAGACACTTAAAATCCGAACATTTCCAAGTATCTTTAATTCTTTAAAAAACAAAACAAAAAACACCTTTTTACTACTAGCATGTAATACCTGCATTTGCTCAGCCTGCAAAATGATTCAGGGAACACTGTGAGATATGTTTCTTAGCCGTTGCTAGGGGGCGTAACTTGCAGTTTTCAACACCGTCCATGAACAGGCTCAATAAAACCGAGCCTGTAGGATTTCCAATTGTGACGTTTCGGACGTTATTTAGGGATTCCGTATTTCTAAATGAAATTGTCGTGTCGTGTATCGGTAAGTGTACCTTAAACTGACGATTCGTTACTATATGCTTCATTTAATATATGAAAAACTATATTGGAATTATGAATATCTTATCAACTGACCACATTTATAATCATATAATATAATATGATATAATATCAAGAACACTGAATGTTACAAAATGCAAGGATTTATTATGAAGTGTCTTTCGGTATATTTCTTGCTCATGGATTTTCTTGAATGTGAACGTTTACACGTCAATTAACATCGTTGGTGGTCTCGTAAGTTTGGACACAGTTTATAAAATTTCATTTTAACCTCAGTAAATTCCTCTGTTGAATAAGTTATTCACTAGTTAATTAATGAAATCTTTAAAGGTGTGTAAAATGGGAAGAAGCACAGGGTTCAAATATTTGAAATATTTGAAATATCCCAGAAATTTTACTATTAAGTTGAATTTATTGAAGAATTAAGACTGTTACTTCTTCCGATGGATCAACCACAGTTTCTGTATAGTGTGCAGGCAGCAAAACTGTTCATTCATTGTAATTCTCTGTTGGCGATAAAATTAAAAATACTCAAAACGTTATGAACCCACAAATCATCTCGAGTTCTTTTATTATCAGTTATTTTCATAGTTAGATTGCTGTGGTCAACGATAAAAAAGCAAATGTGTTATGAAAAAAAAACAAAAAAACAAAAACAAAACAAAACAATAAAAACAACATAAAAACAAACAACAAAAACAACAACAACAAGAATACAAACAAACAAACAAAAAAAAAACAAACAAAAAAACCCACAAAAAACTGGTGTATAAGTTATTCGTTTGAAATATTTACTTTTTCGAATATATTTCATGATCAAAGATGTTCTTTGATACCAACCGTTGTGCTCTTTTTTCTAAGTAGATACATTATTTAATGTGCTAGGTCAAACTTCACAAACTTTGTTTAAGAGACATTCAGATAATTTGCAGATGCATCGTTTGATCACATTGTATCCCATACTATATTATGTGATCTCCAGACTATGTGATGTTATGTTGTGATATACAACGATCCAAGGCTTACATGGCTATATATTTGTCTATAAGGCATTTTATGACGAAGTAATTACAGTATTTTTCCCGGTAAAATCACATAAAACAAGATTACTCTGTCAACATAGACCTAAAAAAGTTACTTGTAGACCAATTTGAAATTATACAGTCACAGACCCCCTCAACAAGTTGATAATCTAATAAAAAAACATATTACAAAAATTGTTGTGTATTTAAGATAATTAAAATGTCGCGTCCCTGAACGAGTGCTTAATGTGTGGATTTAAATCCCGCAAGGGACATTGCATTCTTGAGTGTGCGAAAACTATCAAGTAAGTTACGGAATTTGTCTTTTAAGGTAAAACCCTCCTAATATTATCTCCACATTCATGAGTATTTTTATTGGCTAGAATTTTGTTCAGTTGCGTGTAAAGACGAGATCATTTTTTCCTACTTCTATAAAAGATATACTTGTATATACATGTATATCTCTCAGATACGTTTAGAAAAGATAAGGTGTTCAATTATACAATGGCTAAAATCCTGAATACCTGATATTGTCAAGATCTAATTAAATAAAAATTACATGGTGCAGTCTTTTTATATATGACAATATCAACCAATGTATAGTGATACCTAATTTGAACAATAATTAGCTAAAATGAGTTCATGTTTTTTATATTTTTAAAATATATTCAAACTTATATTACTACTTAATATATTTAAAGAGTTTTCAATTTTTGTTTAAACAAAACACACATCTAGGTGGTACAATCTTAACATCAACATTGCATGAAAATCACAGAAATTTTCAGGTTTTCTATCTTCAATGTAATAATAAACACAACCAATCACAAACAAGATTAGATGCATACATGCAGCAAGAAATTGACTCCGTCTACAAATATTTCATTATTAAATAAATATATGTACAACAATTAAAAATTTTTAAGCATGATTTTTCCGCCTTTTTTAAACCCAAGTAACATACTTTAAAGCATTTTGGCAAAGAGCTTTATAAGATTATTTGGGCAAATTTTTGTCTTGTCCTTCACGCACCTACTTTTATTACACAATTCAAATAGCGTTGACAAAATTTCACTATTGTATGGTCAATATCTTATTTGAATATTTCTTCTTCTGACACTGACAATAACTAAAGTTAACTGATATCGTCTGAGTTTATAACAACTTTATATACTTGACTTATTGAGAGGTCAAGTTCTATAATATGCCATGATTACATTGCACTGTTATAGGAGAGTTACGTAATATTCTGTCAGACTATTTATAATATAAGCTCAATGTATATTTCGTATACACTAATTCAGTGCTAAAATAGCATATTTTGAGCAAATATGGTGTTGGCAAGAAGTATATTTACGAACTTATTAAAGCAAATGAAGGAAAGTGATATATGTTTCGTTGAGTCAATATTCTTCAAAAATTGTATTATCATAAGAAATAATATTTGTTTTGTCGTCGCTTTTTTCCATGTAAGTATCTTATCATTTCGTGTTTAATATTATTTCCGTACATACTGCACACTTCTCTTGATCAAATATTGCAACTATCCAAAGTGTAACTTCTTGGCTGACAACAACGGCAATTTCTTTTGAGATATGATGGTAGCATTCTTATTTTACAATTATCTAAAAGTCTGCATCACAATCCAACAATCCTGTAAGGCTTATGTCGAATAGTTACTTTAAATTCTTAAACCTTATCAATTTAGCCTGTAACATTAGTCATGCTATCCCAGAGGAAGACACAATACTGTTTCTAATTCTGTGGCTCTGGTGCAGACTTGTGCTGACCAAAAAAATCAAATCTGATTCTGATATTGCAATCCATTAGCATTTCATTTCAAATACATCCCAAAAGATAATATTGTGCCAAGAAAGGATTTATAGAAACAAAGGAGATAAGCAACCTAGCCAATATCTAACACTTTAAGCGACACGGATAATAGTTGGTTGTATATCTTTGGTGGCATCACTCCACAGATCGATGGCATTCTCTCATGTAAGATTGGAAAAATTATAAACCATTTCCTGTCTGTGTTATCAAGAAAAAAGGAATTAATGGGAAGATATACGAGAAGAAGTTCGAATGAAGTAAATAAACTTTTCCTCCATTTAATATTTTAAGTGATCAATTGCCATGTCGCGTTTGTACCTAAACTGCGTACTTCGGTGATAGAAGATAAATGATTTTATTTTTTTCACTAATTGTATGAAACGAATGATAGATGTTACATGCTTTTTATCTGTTTATTTTTTTTCAATAATATTCAATCGAAAATATGCACCATTTTGAAATAGACGATTCTTATTTTAAATATTGCTTTGTTTATATTCTTTTAGGACAGAAATAGTACATTTTAAATACCAATAATATTTTTGTCAGACTTCCCTGATATTTATATTTGCCTCTGTGGAATAAAGAGCTGCTATTTCAGCAAAAGAAAAACAAATGAATCGAACTAAACTGACAACGGATTAGTCTTTAGAAATATCATTGGATAATCACCAACCTGACTAATGTAAAGGTACATAATATGCATGATTATAAGTAACGAACGCTGAACTGTCAGACTTGAATTCAACAAATTACGCAAAGTACTCTTAAACTGTCTGGTAATTTGCATACAACTAGTGATATTTTGCATATAGCTAGAAAATATAACCTAATGTTTAATGCTATGAGTTCCAATCAGACACGTTGCGTTAACATGGGATTACAATTCAAGAAAAAGTCACGACTTTAAAATTATTTTTCTTAATGGATTTTCTTCTTTTTTGTCTGACAAAAATCTCATGGGGAATATAAAATTTTCAGATTTATAGCTTTGATTTGTTGCTCCTTATCTCGAGCCATTCTAAAATCAATAAAATATTTTGAAAGTTTCTGGTTATGCAACTAAATTTATCCATTGTCTGTATTTGACCTGGAAAAAAACACACTTTTTAGCAAACTCCATTGTGCTCTTGACTCTGGCGCCGTGTTTGTTGGACTTTGTGTCATGTTTATTGAAATTTATTCAGTGCATATACAATAACAGCACATCTTCTCCGGTCATTCCTTTTTTACCCAGAATGCAACATGTTTGTAAAATAAGTTTAAAGCAATTTAACGGCACAACGCCCACACCACATACCTATATAAAAATCAAAATGGGAAAATTCATACAACATGGGCGTTTTCCGTTGCCAACCTCATCATTTTATCAATGAAGACATAGATAATATAATATAAATTATGATACGTTGCGCTTTTTGTGTCAAATACCCGTGAAATATAAATAAATGAAAAACTATCAATAACTATATTCTTATTTCAAATTAATGTCACTGGAAAACTTACAAGTTCACATAGAAATCCAGCTAGCTGTATTTTTCAGCGATATTTGGCGTGCATCGGTAACCGAACATTCGTCTTCACCTCAAAATT
>NW_026859035.1:0-29231 GCF_026571515.1 Ruditapes philippinarum
GATTTCTGTATCTTCATTTCAACGGGTTTTTTTAACTCCTGATATGAACTTCGTTAGAAAATAGCTAAATGAAATAAGTAAATGGTTGGTTTAGGATAACTGGGACTGAAACGAGTTTTCTTGTAGTAAATAATTTATTACTCTCATATATATTTTTCTTAAAAAAGCACATTTGGAACAAATTTGCATCCATATATGTTTTGATGTTTTACTGCATCTATGAAGAAATATGAGTGCTTTTCCAGTGATATTTTGATGTTGATTTATATTAGTGAATTGATTTTGAGATAGCACGATTGCTAGATTTAGTTTAACGGAACAGAGATGGTTTTTCTGGGTTTGTATTTTTATCAGAATTTATAACGTATATTTCATATCGTCTTAAGAGCATCTAATGTTAGGCTATTAAGGAAAATATAATATTAAGTACTTATATGCACTATAATATGAGCTGTACGGTCGTAAATGTGTAGACACCTCCAAGGTGACGGACTCTCAGATGTCATCTTTAACATTTTTATTTGAAAATATCTTGCCGTAATACCCAATGCAAAATCTGTATAAACAACGTGTTTGGCTTCGGTATCGTATTGAAAAAATCCATTTCGTTAGCATACAGTCGAGCCAAAACAAAAAAGAATTAAACAAAACAAAGAAGAAAAAACAAAAACAAAAAAACAACAAAGGACTGTTTTACAAAACTTCAAATCAGAACATAAATAAAACTGAGGAACTTTCGTATTGTGTTAAAAAAAATAAATAGACGAAACGAGATTGCCTGAATAGCGTTGTAATATTTTAACAAATATGTGAACTTTATAAGCATTTATCTGAGAGGTTATTAAAATATGCAAAATAAATGTTCACATATTTTTAAGACAGTATATTGTATATGTATGTTTATTTTCTTCCCGAAATAGCACTAATCGCTTCTGTAACAATGTCAGGTATTGTGTTTCTGATTTGCCTACCGACAATTTGCGCGTGGTTCATCCTGTACCATAACAAACACAGTGAAAGACGCTTTGGACCACATAGTAAAGAGGTACTAGTATCTACATCTGTTGAGTACGGTGTTCCGTTATGACCAGCGCGTTTTCTTTAAGAACGAAAAGCGCGAAACATGACAGTATGATGCAATGGTGACAATACGACAGTACAATGGCGAAGCACGACAGCACGAAAGTGACAGTCCGTCGTACTGTCGTATTGTCACCGTCGTACTTTCACCATCCTACTGTCGTCCTGTCATGTTTCGCGATTTCCATTCTCAGAGAAAACGTACTGGCCCATACGGAACACCGAAGTTTGGGGTTTGCCAGTCTCCCATACAAAATGCTAATTTGCTATATTAATACCAATTGCCAACTGAGCAAAAGTAGCATAAAAAAGTTCATATATATGGCAAACGAGTTTTATTTTGAAAGGTGTAATAAGATATCAAAAATAAAAAAGTTTTTGAGAAATAAAACTGATACCATTCCTGAGGCATAATGGGTCTTCAACAAAGCAAAAGCTTTTCACTCTTATTGTCACAGTACAAGATGATAACATAACTTTTAGAGGCCCGTTAAGTTTCAGAAATGCATTTTTTAAAGCTATTTATTTTTCGTGTCGTGTAACAGTTTCCAAAATGTCACATAATGGCCATATAGCACATGCATCTTTTGCTGCTTCATGCGCGTTTTCGCAATTAGTACAGTTATAGTGACTTAGTTTTTTTAAGGAAGACAAAAAACCATTTTGTTTACAATTGGCTAACTATATCGCAAACTTTATTTTACCTTCGCTCCTGGCTATTTTCTTGAGGTTATAAGCATCTTGCATGTTCTAAACCTATTAGTGCAACATCATGAAGCACACGTTTACCTTTACTACATATAGAAGAAAAATATTAATGTTTCAGGGTTAAAGTTCCTTTAACTTTCTTCCTTTTTTTTGTTTGTTTTTGTTTTGTTTTTCTTTTCGTAACAGCTCATTTGAATTGATCTTGCGCATTTTAACCTTGCATTTCTGTACATGTATACATTCTCAAATGTTTAAAGTTATATGTAGAAAATGTCTTTGTTTTCAGAAGTCAAGTCAGATACCATATTGATTGCCAGAGATGAAACATTCTTATGGATGGTCCCCGCTTGATGAACCATACAAACGTTTCCCGTACGATCCTTACAGTTCCTATTCCTTTGAAAATGCTCCTGAACAATCTGTCGATGAAGGAAACACAATATAAAGACGGACACTTTGACAGATGGCCCAATTTTTCGTCTTTCAGAGTAAGAAATTCTGATAATAGACAGGTTGACTGGCACAGTGAAATGCCGAGCTATGACGAAGTGGCATTACCGAGGTCTTGGGAACGATTCTTACATTATGACAAAGTCAAAGTTATGTTATTTATTATCTGAGAAAGCAAGCGTTGTTAAGATTTTATGTGGTTTTCTGTTATTTCAAAGCTGTGTAACTGTATAAGTTTATGCATTTGTCATAGGACGAAAAATATTTAACTGTATGTAATTGTGTTCTATTGCGACGTATTCTAGTAAACAATGAAATTATCTTAATAAGTGTATTGTTTATTACTTGTCCCTAGTCCCGACCAAGGATACCGTTATATCTTCAGTTCTATAATAACTTGACCCTAGATATCATATGTCCAAGTGTTTTGTACGATGCCTCATTGCACTTAAATTTTGTCACCGTCATAATTATGTAGTTAAGTTTATAAATGTATGTCTTTATGAATACGAGTATATGTTGTAAATAAATATCTTGCATATGCACTGGAGTTGTGTCAAGCACGAACCAATAACAACTGCTACTGGGGCTACGTCGACAAATATGCATTTGTACAAGCTGCTATATTATAAGTGTCGCCATGATTCCAATTAATATGACCATATTAAAAATGACATGAGGAAAAGTAAAAGTGATAATTAACCGTAAAAGATGGATTAAAATTACTACATTTGAATTAATAAACTGAACTACAATGGGGGTTTATATTATTCTGAATCTTTATTTGAGTTGAATGTTAAATACATACATGTATTATACTAAAGGCATAAAACAGTTCGACTTCTCGGGTTTTAATAATCCGTTAATATTCGGATAAGGACATCGAACACAACAGTTAGTCCGAACTATCTTTCTACAAAACCAAAGAAATAACATCACTATCTTTGTGCGTTAGCGAGAAATGCTTACAGAAAAAAGAACGAAGTATAGTGTGAGAGAAATTTCAAGACAGATAATATATAGAACTACTTTGATTTAAGAATTTTGTTGACAGGCAATCTTTTTTTTCTTCAAAAGAATCCTGTACATAGCCGTCTTTAGCCATATTGGGTTTCCATCGACCGTGCCTCTGAAGAATTTTATCAGACACTGCTGACGCGTTTGTGTCATTTGTAGCATCACTACTTCATAAAGAATGTGTACCAAGATCATAAATACATTTATACTTGTATACCGGTTTATATTGTTGTAATCCACATATTCCAGCGAATATGTCAAAGCAAAGTTCTACATAATCATATAAAATAAGTTAAAATCAGTTTTAATGACGACATCATCAATGCATTAGCATTCATCTGAAAATAATTATCTTAGAGCACGTGTACAAAATCAAAATAAAGCTTACTCAAAAATTGTACAAAGTCGAATCTGCAAAAGAATCAGAAAAATGGTGTTAAAACAGTTGGCTCGAGAAAAAGGTGCTATCTATGGAATTTATATACAGAAAGAATTAATCGACGGTCCGGAAAACGACCATGCCAAGCGTAAATCTCACGGACACATTGATAGTTTTTGGACTTGGGCTTTGTTATGTGTAAGAAAGACCCTTTAAACTTGTACAAAATTGATTCTGCAAAAGAAGCAGACAAATGGTGTTAAAACGGTTAGCTCGAAAAAATGGTGCTTTTTACGAGAATTTATATAAAGAAAAAACAAAACGACCATGCCACGCAGAAATCTCATGGACATATTGATCGGATTTGGGCTTTGGGCTTTATAATGCGTAAGAAAGACCCCCAAACTTGTACAAAATCGAATTTGCAAAAGAATCAGACAAATGGTGTTAAAACAGTTGGCTCGAGAATATTGTGCTTTTAAGGCGGTTTGAATCCCAACATGGTCTTTTGATACTTTCATGTAAGGAAGCTATTTATCTAGCTTATGGAATGTCGAGTTTCTACTCAGGTACCCGATTGTGCCTGAAATAATTCTAGGAAGGGCACGTCGGCATATGACCTATACTGTGTCGATATGACGCAAACCCCAATCAAGCAAACAAAAATATTTAGTTTATACAAATTTATTTTAGTTCGATTGTGTTGGAAGCTATAAGCTTAAAAATATTTATTTGACATGCATGTGAAAGTTAATTAATTAAAGAAATCACATAACATTTCCAAGCATGCTAAAATCTTTTGCAGTTTTGTTATACAATATCCGTAAAGAAGGTAGAACTCAACTATACACTGTAACTTTGGGTACTCAAAAGTCCTAAATTGCTTTCTACAAAACCAAAGAAGTAACAACACTGTTGTGCTTTGGCAAGAAATACGCAAACAAATAAAAATTAAAATATACAAAGTGTAGTGTGAGAGAAATTTCTCATTCAAAACAGAAAGTACTTTAATTTCAAAATTTAGGTGACAGAATTTTTTTTCTGAGCCGTCTTGTATATAACCATCAGTGATCATTACGGTCTTCCATAAAACATTTGTCAGGCACAGCTGACGCATATGCAACATTTTTAACATTTCTGGCTCATACAGAATGTATGCCACAATCTCATTCGGCTCCAACTTGCGTTAATTTTCTAACAATACATTTTCAATCGCGTGTGTAGCTTAACGTTTTTTCGCATTTACTAAACTTGAAAATTGTTTTCAACGAAAACAAGGTCGAAATAAACATTTGTCCGAATCTATTGAAGTTTTAGCGTACGTTCCGTACAGTTGTTGAAATAGAATAATGGCAAGTGTTTGATGTACCTTTGTATATACATTGTAACAATCACAAGCCTTTTTCTACATATATCGGTTTCACTTTTTCTTGTATATCAGACTGACGTTTCCGTGAGTTTTACCCATGCCGGAAATTTCATCTGGCATGGGGGGTGCCAGATGAGTCGCGTGCCAAACAACAACGTCATTTTCGCGCACTTTATAGATGGACCGCGTTAAAATGTCGTCGTTTTAGAAGGGAAATATGTGCTTAGGATGACGTCATGTCGCCGTTGTTATTTAAGTTGTAAGTTCATACGCTACTGTAAGAAAGTAGTTATGGAGGAAATGACTTAAATTTCCATGAATATATATCATATTCAGGTAAACAATTTTAAATATGAAATATTATGGCAGAATATGCAAGAAAAAATATCTGACATATGATTGCGGTTCCGATCGGAATATCCGTCCCTCGGGAACCCGCCCATGGGCGGGTCCCTCGGCACGGATATTCCGGTCCGAACCGCAACATATGACAGATATTATTAGTCTAACATTATAAATAAGTGATATTCTCTTTGAAATGAATATGGTAACAATAGTAGCTTTTTTAATGCACTTAAACCCTGAATATGCTAGGATAAGCATGACTTAGTCTCTTAGTCATTAAAAGTTCCATTTATCGATTGCAGAGACTGAATTATTTCAGTAAAATGAGCGTCTTTCCTATGTATTGGTTTGGAACGTACACGTTATGAACCCTCAAGTAATAATGTTTCAGCAAATAAATGGTATTTCCGTTCATACTACATAAGTTGATGAATGTATTCCTGCCTCGTCTATTTTCCTATTGTATGTGTTTCTTAACCAAAAACCTGACAAAAACAAAGATTATTATTATATCATTTCGTTTAAGGTAAACATGATAAAGCTAGCATGTCGAACGATAAATTACCTTTAGTACAATTGAGTAAATGTCTTGTTAGCAATCGTACCTAATTTCTTAAAACGTTTTGTACGGAAAATCTTCTTATTTAGCTTTAAACTACTGTAAAAAAGGTTTTCTTTTAATAATTTGATTTTCTTTTTCTACGAATTGTCAATTATTAATTATTATTTTTAATCTATAAATTTTCTGGAATAGTTTCTAAAGGAAGCTTATAACTTTGTTAAAATACATTTAAGATTGTTTTTTTATCCACATTGGCAAATTTGTCCATAACCTACCTACTGGAGAATGCTACTTTCTCTTCTCTCTTCCCCTCGGTACGTGTACGTCGTTGAGAAGACACAGGACAGGACATCGGCAAGACGGCCAGTTGGCATGTTTTCTACAGCTCGGGGTTACGTTTAAGGCGGCACGACTTAGCTTGCATGTAGTTAACTACCGGTGTCCTGACTAAAGCTGCGGAGAATGGCACTACAAAGTAGGCACTGAGTCGACGAAGATAGTGTGCTAGGGTGCGTGAGCCCCAAGCACGGTGTTTTGCTGGCGCAAACAGCCCTTTTTAGGGCTACCCTTTCATATTGTCTCAAGTTACTGTATATTTAGGTTCTCATTGACCGCCGTACAGTGACATACTTTTGGCTTAAAATTTATGTCTTTGGCTAATACTTGGAAATTGCATGACGGTAAATTATCACTACTTTGGGCTTCAAAATTTACTCTTTAACCCATTACTTCATGAGCATTTTGTGAAAAATGGCTGTTTTCATAGAAAAGTCTCCCGTTACAAGTTCAAATTGCTATAATACTATAAAAACTGCTTCAACACTAATCAAACTTGGCACAAATGTTGACTGGACCATTGCCCTTGCAACAACATGCTCAGGCTTAAATTTTCTGTTACCATGGCAACGAGGGGACATCTCAAAATTGCCAAAAATCACTATTTTGCGTTGATTTTTTCCATCAAAATTGATTTCAAAGTGCTGCAACTTCTCAATGGATTGAGATAGAGTCAAATGCTTTTCAGCGTTGGTTACACGTTACCTTATGATCAATCTGGGGTCATTTATAGCCTCTCACAAGTCCAAAATTTTCTTGGCGATGAGGGGGACTCCGCCCCCTTCAAACCCCCCAAACAGAAGGGGGCACATCCCCCTTCTTGCAACCCCCTGATGTATCTTTTGGTTGGGGGCCGCGCCGAAAAAGAGGTCACTTTTTTAACAACATTTCTCAAACAAAAACAAGTGTTGGGGACCTAAATAAGGCATTTTTTCACCATTTGAGACACCAAAAAGGGGGGGGGTGAAAAAGGCGTTAAAAGGCGTGTATATAACGTAATGGGTTAACAGAAAATGATGAAAATACTTGAAATTACCCTAAATCGCGTTTTTTCATGTTTAAACATGGCCTGTTATATAAATTTGAAGAAAAATTGTTGTTTTGTAGATTTTTTTATTTTTGTCATTAACCCATTACTTCATGAGCATTTTGTGAAAAATGGCTGTTTTCATAGAAAAATCTCCCGTTACAAGTTCAAATTGCTATAATACTATAAAAACTGCTTCAACACTAATCAAACTTGGCACAAATGTTGACTGGACCATTGCCCTTGCAACAACATGCTCAGGCTTAAATTTTCTGTTACCATGGCAACGAGGGGACATCTCAAAATTGCCAAAAATCACTATTTTGCGTTGATTTTTTCCATCAAAATTGATTTCAAAGTGCTGCAACTTCTCAATGGATTGAGATAGAGTCAAATGCTTTTCAGCGTTGGTTACACGTTACCTTATGATCAATCTGGGGTCATTTATAGCCTCTCACAAGTCCAAAATTTTCTTGGCGATGAGGGGGACTCCGCCCCCTTCAAACCCCCCAAACAGAAGGGGGCACATCCCCCTTCTTGTAACCCCCTGATGTATCTTTTGGTTGGGGGGCTGCGCCGAAAAAGAGGTCACTTTTTTAACAACATTTCTCAAACAAAAACAAGTGTTGGGGACCTAAATAAGGCATTTTTTCACCATTTGAGACACCAAAAAGGGGGGGGGGTGAAAAAGGCGTTAAAAGGCGTGTATATAACGTAATGGGTTAACAGAAAATGATGAAAATACTTGAAATTACCCTAAATCGCGTTTTTTCATGTTTAAACATGGCCTGTCATATAAATTTGAAGAAAAATTGTTGTTATGTAGATTTTTTTATTTTTTTCATTAACCCATTACTTCATGAGCATTTTGTGAAAAATGGCTGTTTTCATAGAAAAGTCTCCCGTTACTAGTTCAAATTGCTATAATACTATAAAAACTGCTTCAACACTAATCAAACTTGGCACAAATGTTGACTGGACCATTGCCCTTGCAACAACATGCTCAGGCTTAAATTTTCTGTTACCATGGCAACGAGGGGACATCTCAAAATTGCCAAAAATCACTATTTTGCGTTGATTTTTTCCATCAAAATTGATTTCAAAGTGCTGCAACTTCTCAATGGATTGAGATAGAGTCAAATGCTTTTCAGCGTTGGTTACACGTTACCTTATGATCAATCTGGAGTCATTTATAGCCTCTCACAAGTCCAAATTTTCTTGGCGATAAGGGGGACTCCGCCCCCTTCAAACCCCCCAAACAGAAGGGGGCACATCCCCCTTCTTGCACCCCCCTGATGTATCTTTTGGTTGGGGGGCCGCGCCGAAAAAGAGGTCACTTTTTTTAACAACATTTCTCAAACAAAAATAAGTGTTGGGGACCTAAATAAGGCATTTTTTCACCATTTGAGACACCAAAAAGGGGGGGGGGGTGAAAAAGGCGTTAAAAGGCGTGTATATAACGTAATGGGTTAAGGGCCTGACTGGTGACATGTCCGGTGTCCTTACTCGACAGCGACAGACAAGATACTATATCAAAATGTCTTTTGTCTTACATAAATTGTTTTGGAATGAAAAGACGGATATCTAGGGGCTTTTGTTTGAGACAAGTATGTGTGAAATAATATACTAGTAGCATGCAGACAGTGCCCTTAATTATTCACAACTACTAAGTGGATAATACCTGCAACTTTACAAGTTTAAAACAAAATCGTTTGTTTGAAGTGCAAATTCAGTCTTTGATGTTCTTGTAACTTGGCCTTAAGATTCATTCTTTTCACACAAATTATTTAGTAAGCACGATTCGTCTATTCTAAATGCGCAGTAACCACAGATTCGTGTCCGTCTTTCTTCTGAGAAGACGTGTTTTAAATCTGAACATTTTCAAGGTGATTTTATGACAGGAAAATGTCCGATTGGAGAGGCGTTGAAGCAAAAACTGCCTTATTAGGTGTCTGCTTTTTTACAATGCTCCTCGGCATGATACCGGCTTATTCAATTTCTTGGACTAAATACAGCTTTGAGGACAACTCCGTGGAAGCCACGTGTATTCCTGAAGAAGCTCAATTTGTTGCCGACGACGTTTCTGATTCATTTGCATGCAGCAAGATGTGTTACCTGAACGACAAATGTCCCTCCACTTTCTTTCAACCGGAAAGTCATCGGTGCATTGGATGCCAGATGTTTCTGAAAGGTGCTCCTCTGCCGACATCGACCGGATCAGTACATTTTTCAATTAGAGGTAAGTTGAATAGAACATTCTTATTTATCTGTATAGCAATGGCCTGTTTTTGTCCGAAAGCAGATTGTTTTATAAAAAAAAGAATAGCTCTTATGAATCGCTCCCTTTCCTATCTACTTTTTATGTTACAGACTTTTGCATTGAAGACAGATTATTGTTGTTTTTTCTTTGGGTAGGGCTTAAAATCAATTAACATTATGGTTTCAGACTATGAGATTGATTGTAAAGACATTCTGGAGAAAAATGAGGGTGCCGAAGATGGCGTATATCAGATAACCTTGAGGAACTCGGAAACAAAACAAGTTTACTGCGACATGACAACAGACGGCGGGGGGTGGACGGTATGCTTTAATTTCTTAAATCAATTACAGAGTATTTTCAAATTAACACGAGTACACTTTATGAATCAAATAATGGATGCGTGCGTTGTATTTTGTATACATTTATATCAAGTTCATCATATCTTAAACAAGTATTACTTTTAGAACATTGATTTCATGTGACGTCAAAGCGCACTTGCTAGACTGTGACTCGCGTGAATTATTGTCTACCACAAAGGCTACGATGTCGCAGAAACACAACGTCTGCGACACGTTTCATAAAACAGTCGTAAGACGTTGTCGCAGACGTACGACAACGACAATAAAGTGTCGTAGACTACGACACGTTGATAAAACGTCCACCTGGTCTCTTAGTACAATGCATTTTAATTCTTAGCCTGCTGTTCAAAGGCGACTGGTTCTATACAGCGAACATCAGACAGTCGCAAATATCCCGGACGATCATAGTCTATAATATTTTTCGCTATTTAAGTTATTTTGAAAATATTTTCTAAATAATATGAAATTTATAGTTGTTGTCCAGCTTGAAAGATTGACACGCCAAATATAAGATATTTAGCATGGAAAGGATTAAAATATCAATATTAAATGTTTTTTGGATATAGATGTATAGCATTTCACCGATACACATTATGTGTTTAATTGTTATGCTTTATCAATGAATTTTTCAGGTTTTCCAAAACCGGTTTAATGGCTCGGTTGATTTTTATAGAAACTTCTCAATGTTTGAAAACGGATTTGGTGATATCAGCGGTGAATTCTGGCTCGGTAAGCTTCATTCATTCTTTTTTCAGTTTCAATTACAGATTTTTTGCTTACTTAACTTTCTGACTCGGAGAGCATTGTACTGATTTTGAGACAGCAAAGTCAATTCATTATACATAATCTTCAGAAATATTTAATGTTTCGGTGTAGCGTAATTGTCACATGCGATGTAATATAACCACCCGTATGATTATAACGCGACACCGGATCACACTCTTTTTATAAACATGAATTCGCTCCGAAGGATATTGTTGTCTCTAAAATGGAATGGTGCGAGCCCTACTTACAATTGTTAGACTTATGTGAAGTTGCGATTTTAATCACCAAACGCACTCACCATATTAGACAATATTACAGAGATCGCTTTACCTTTTTCAAGGGGGTCATACCATGCGTGCGCATTCTCAAAATTCACTTTTTCAACCGTTTTTTTTTTAACACAAACGAGGCATGTAAAGCAATCAGAATAGATTTGAATTTAATTTCTTTAGCAATTTCTTTTCAGTTTTAATATTCCAAATGCCTTGACACAATTCTTCTCTTTCTTGTCAGTATTTCGCGTAAAATGCGATTTTGATTTTGGATAAATGCGTACACCCGGCGTTGAAATGTTACAGAAATTGAGAAATTGTCGATTTAACTGAAAGTTTCACACAGCTGGAAGTTTTTTTTATTGCAAAAGAAATTAAATTCAAATCTATTCTGATTGCTTAAATTAACATGCCTCGTTTTTGTCCAAAATACGGTTGAAAAAGTGTTCGCGGTATCAGAATTTTGAGGATGCGCGCGCTTGGTATGACCCCCTTGTTTTAAGACCATAAGTCCTTGTGCCAATTTAACATGTTCTATAAAAAAAGACAAATCCTACGTGGGAGATAAAAAAAGCCTAATTAGGAGTTTATAACTCCTACGTAGGACTTTATAACTCCTATGTAGTAGATAATAAAGCCTAGTTAGGAGTTTGTATCTCCTTAGATGGACTTTATGACTTTATAAGAAATAGATACAGAATGCTTTGCAAATCTCAACATTACGGACCGGTATATCGGCGATAGACCAAGATACTTAATCCCCATCCCGCCGAAATTTTAAATCTGAAATATTGAGGACACTTTACCTTTGGTTGTTTATACATAATTTATTTAAGTTCGCCTGTGTAGGAAGCTATAAGATTAAAGACACACTTTCAAATCCGTTCCTGGAGCCAACCAGTACTGAGCAATGAGTGTAAAGTTTCTTGCTCAGGGAAACAAGGACTTGTCCCTGACTGGGTTTTAACTCATGCGGCTAGATTACTTGTGCGACACGTTGACCACTTGGCCATGTCGCCACTATTCACGTTTCAATATAGTGTCTCCGGTTTCTGGAGTATGAAGTGTCTTAGTGTGAGGTGTCTGTAAGCATGTATCCCGATCAATTGCTTCACGGCTCTTCGAAACATTTACTCGGCAAAAAACATTTAAGATATTAATATACACATATATCAAAATTTTAAAAAGGCTTTAAAGTTTACATTTTCCATACGAACTAGCAGAATTAAACGAGTAATTAATCCATTTTTAGCCGTTTCGAATAATTTAATCCTTATAGGGGCGGGGGGGGGGGTGAGGTGTCTTGTTCTTGTTCCACTCCGAAAAGTGCGAATTACGATTCAGCAATTAGCAGCTATAGTCCTTAAAAATGATATCTATATCCTTACCGTGATTGAACCAAAATCTTCAACCCATGCATTTTTGTATATTCAACATAACTTACGTACTTAATACAGAATCATCATTTAATATATGTAGGTAATGATTTCTTTAGTAAGTTCAAATTTCGAAACTAGTTTTATTGCTCAAAATAATTTAGATTATTAAGTTCTGTTATTTCGCTCAAGATCATTTCTGGCTCCAGAATAATTGTTTATATAATAGTGGTTTGCCACAATTACAATTTGACACATATAATTTATTTTCCTACATGTAATATGATATCCTAGGTTATACTCTAGCATACTTTCTAACATTTCAGTCGCACTCTGTGCTTTCAGTACTTATATGTATCCTACGTTATAAACTCCTAATTAGGCTTTTTAATCTCCTACGTAGGAGTTATCTTTTTTAAAGAACATGTTAAATTGGCACCAGGACGCTTCCAAAATTATTTGCTTGATTGTAATGTCGAATAAAGTTAAGAGAGAAAACAAATTTTAGAGTGGAATTTGTTGATTTTTACAATTAATTTTGTGAAGAATTAGTCGTCTTAATAGAGGATTTTTATTGTATAAGGCAGCAGAAAACAAAAGCATTCCTTTCTTTGGTGAATTCAGTTTGGCTGCTTTGATCCCAAGGGTAAAGAAAAGCTCACGAAATTTCTTAAGCCTAAAAGTGGATTGGTTGTTTAAACTTTGAATTCTAATTTAGGTCTAAAGTATGTACAGGAACTGGCGGAATTGCCTACTGAACTTTGGTATGATGTGTCATTTATGTTTGGTGATCATGCACATGAAAGATACGATCGTTTCAAACTTATTGGCGAAAGGTACATACTTTTCCTAGATGCAGAACCTGCAGAGAAAACAGGTAATAATATTCAGATAACATCATCTTATCATCTGAAAAACTATGTTGAATATAATTTTTTATTATGAATTATTTTTTACTTTAGTTTTTGTTGTTTATTTTGTATGTGTGTACTGGAGTCGTCCAATAATCGATTACTTCTTTGATATATATTGTATATTGTCTCCAAGAACAAATATCCTATCTTCTCTATTAACTAATGTTTTTATCTGATATCTTATTTTACCTTTTGAAGACCTTAGGGGGCAGGGGACATATTCGAATGATGGCCCAGGTCAAATTTTTTAATAACTCAGACATGGTGTTTTGAAGGTACTGATAACTTCTGATATTTCTCTGTCATTGTAATTCTTTCTTGTTTGTGTGTAGTAAATGAGATATATTTTTGTGTTTTTACCCGAAACTAAGCATTTTGGTAGCTTTGTATGTATTTCTGACTCTCCGAATGGAGGTGAAAAAGTTAAAAATCAAGCTTTGACAGTTGGCGCCAAACAAGTAAGAAATTTCAAATAAATTTTGTGAAAAATCTAAACGTATGACAGACACTTTATTTGTCATTTCTGAAAATGCCATAGCTTGCAGTGCGTGTTACTGATATTTTTAAAGGAATCGGGCGGATTCTGGAGTATGCTGCACCTTCATGAAGATTGCCCATATTGGTATATTTTAGGTGTGATTTTGGCTGGGTGGGGGTAAATATAAATTGCTGTCAGTCATTTTTTGAATGAGCAATGCATACAAACTATTATTTTTTTCAATGTTTGTCATATATCATTGAATAATGCTGTGCAACTGGTTATATGCCTGTGAAACATATTTTGAAATATTTGTAATTGTGTTTCTGGTCACACTGAAATACAAATTTTTTCATTTTTAGGTCCCCTGCCCCCTTATATCTACTTAAAACTCATTTGTTTTAACCCAAAACGCTGTTTATATGACAACTGGAGAAAAAATAATCTGTTTCATGATGAAACGGTCCATTTCAACGCTTAATTCGCTAACTGGCATTGGAAACGCTGCCACAATTACATTTCTAACACAATTATAACAACTGTACGTTTTCTGGAAACTGTAATCAAATCTACATCGCATAGCATTCTCTGATTTTCAATATTTGATGCAGAATCTGATTTTCGATATTTGATGCAGAATTTACAAAATGTATAAAAAATAAAAACACTTGACCCTTGATTTTAGCGACATGCACTAGCTCGGAAGTAGCTATAAAGCGATTTACCGTTTACCTCCGAAAGAGGTAGTCTCTATCATTTACCAGGCGTGGTTTCTCTCCGATACTTTTTATTTTTTTTTTATATTTTATAGGCCTTGCGAGCTTTGTCGATGGTTTTGCAATTCTGAATGGAACTGAATTTTCACTGTGTAATCCAAACGTATTGGATCTGTGCCACGGTTGGTGGGGGCGAAGTTCTGTTACGTGCGGCGCAATCAATTTCAACAATGATTATGGCTACGGTATTAGCTTGTTCAGCCAATCGTCGGGTCCATTTAAAACGACTCGAATGATGATTCGGAGAAAATAGAATCGACGGCATTTTGACATAACCGACGATGACCTTATTGCATTACAGTGACCAATGACACAGCACATAAACCTTCGAGAGTCTACAGCTTAAAGGTTATTAAAAGTCAATCCAGTGTTTGAGAGAGATTGAGAGACCACTATTGCGATATAAGACATGTATGAATATTGTGTATTTTTATATCTCACTTAACTGACTTTTATTATAATTTCTCAAAAAAGAAAAGAAAAGTAAAATGTGACATGACAAAATCAGCAGTTAACTTTACTCCTATTATGTAAAACAAACCTAATGCCCCGGTCACATATTCACGGATAATGCCACGGAAGAGCTACGGTCTAATCGCTCACGGATCACTTCGGAAATGTGAAATTCCGTGGTCCGCTACGGTTCCAGTACGGACACACAACGGTATGAGTACGGAGCCCGACGGATTTACCACCAAAAGCCCCCGGAGAGACACGGATTGTCACGGACCGACACGGTTTGATACGGAGCGACACGAATCAGGACGGACGCACTACGGATACACTACGGTCTGCTACGGTATAAGCACGGGTTAGTACGAATAAGTACGGTCTGATACGGAGAAGAACGTATTGATACGGAGAAGAACGAATTGCCACGGATCTATACGGACCTAATACATCCGTCCACAACCTCTTGCTTATGCCTCAAAAGTAAGGAATACCTAGAAAACGAATTGCAGAGTTCAATGATTTTGGCGGGGAGGATTCAGCCTAATCGCGTCCGACCCCCGAGACACATCAGGTCCAATTAAAGTGAATTTCTTAAAGGACGCTGGATCCTCAACAAGTTCGACCATGCGAGCATCATACTAAACATAAAGCGGTCTTCGTAAAAGCCCATCTCTAGTCCACCATCTCGTCTGTCTTCTCTTATCTGATTAGATATGGACTAGTAATCATTAATGAAAAATGTTGATCAATACTGCTTCTCTTTTAATTTTAAAATTTGTTGTTCAGCTTACAATTACCTTAATTATCGTGATGTTTATGTTTTAAAAATATGTAAAAGCTTGTTAATTAATCTTATTATCACTCAAGGGCCAGTGTCCGAGGCTTATGAGACACTTCGTTTTATGTACATATTCACTCCAATTTCACGATCCAATGTTTGTAAAATATGTAGCATTAAAAGTTATTCTATTACTTATGAATTGAAGTACGATATCAATATAAATTTACTTCTATGCATGTCATCAAGCAGCTCTGTAACACCGCACTTTGGGGTCAAACGCACTTTGGGGTCGAACCCCAAAGTGCGTTACGCACTTTGGGGTCCAATTTCGACCCCAAAGTGCGTTAAACAGGTACATATGCATTTTTCAACATCAGGCAAACGACCGCACTTTGGAGTCAGAGAACATTTATGTTCATTATGTTTTAAATAATAAAGTGTAGTCAAAGCCAATGGTAAACAAAAATCAAGGTATTAAATAGACACAAAACATGTGCCCTGAATCAATAGGGATTTAAATGGTCTTGATTAGTAAGTGAAGAACTTTCACAAAATAAATCACCAAAAAAAAATTTGTATCAATGCAGCACGCCTCCAGATTCACGCTAATTTTCATGAAAATTTTGAAAATTTATTTGAATGTATAATATTGTGGAACAACCAAAAGGAAACAATTTGCACATTATCAATGGCACTTATAACTTACGTAAATTACCAAAAAGTTGTCAAAATATGCATAAATAGCCCTTAATGCGTTAGTAACGCAGTAGGAATATAGTTGTTAATATTGAAAACTCAGTCATTGACCGCACATAATATGTAAAATATTACTTGAATCTTGAATCATTTTACATTTCCTATAACCGTAGTACATATTTCTCAAGTTTGATTTTATTGAAATATTTTGACTCATCTGGAGGCATGCAGCTTTAAGCTTAAAATATGTTTTTCTAAAATTTTCCATTTATTTTAAAAGAATGTACACCTTTCATTAACTCCATTGTTTTTAGCTAAATGCATCATTTTCCCGTTTGTTATTTACACATTTTACAGAAATATGATAGTCTTTGCATAGACAAAGGTATAAATTCTGGGTAATCTTAGTAAGACATTTCAGTAAAAAAATTGCCTGATAATATGTTAAAATAGCCATTCATTTAGCTAAATGTGACACATTAGAAACTTGACTAGGTGAAGATGCGGCTTTAAGTAGTAGTCCGTACAGGCAGTCAAAAAATATCAACTATTTAAGTAGTCGCACATTAAGAGCGAGCTTCAGAATAATGTAAAATTCTCACTGGGGGTATAGAGGGGATTGTGGGGTATCGATCTCCCCGAGGTTTAAAAATAACATTTTAAAGGCCCATTATGCTTTTATTTGTTTTTCTTCAGCTTTTTTATTTTGATGTTCTTTTATATTATCAAAAAAATACACATTGGCCAATTACCTGATCTGTTGCTTTTTGACAATGATGAGTACAGTACTGTTATAGTGATAAGTAGTTTACATGTTTTATATGGAAGTCAAATACTACATTGTTTTGACTACTTTTATGACAAATAATTTCACATTTATCGCTACTTTATTCAGGTAACAAGCATCTTACATTTCTCTGATACCATTATTTTATCATTATAAAATACATCTTTCTAAAGAAGTATGTAAGATTTCCCATTAAAAAAGCATCTGGCGAACGGTTGTTACGGAGGGGAAAAAAATATTAACTGCATTTTATTTCATTCCTTACATATTTAAAATGGAGCTCAACATGGCACCAAAAGTTATCAAGTTATCAATGACTGACAGAACGGGATATTTTTCGCAGCATCTTTAAACTTTAGGAATACACGATTTCTGTACTAAAATATTTTGAACGGTGGCAAAAAAGTGACATTTGCAACTTTTTTTTTGTTTTTGATTCTTTTTTTTTTTCGCACATATTTTTTTGTTGTTTTTTTGTTTGTCATACTTTTTTTTTAGTTTTGAATACATACTTTTTTTAGTTTTGCATACATATTCTTTTTAAGTTTTGCATACATATTCTTTTTAAGTTTTGCATACATATTTTATTTTAGTTTTGCATACATATTTTATTTGAGTTTTTGGTACATATTTTATTTTTGTTTTGTTTTTTACTTTTTTTCGTACATAATTTTACATGACGCCATTTGCAAAGTAGAGGTTTGGATAATTACGCTATTTGTAAAACACAATTTTCAAACACTTCGCCATCTGTAAATTACAGTACCCCATTTGCAAACGCCATTTGCAAATACCAACATTTTCATTTTTGGAGGTATCAAAAAGATAATAACACTTTTTAGTATATATATATACAGAGACATAGATATTATCTATGTCTCTGATATATACATGTACATGTATATACATGTATATATATTTTTTTTCTAAATCAGTGGAATATAAGGACCTATTTAGATCTTTTATTGTGCATTATTGTAATACACCAGTCATTTGTAACCATCTCCCTTGCCCCCGGGGGAGTGTGGGTTAAAAAAGAATCGTGTGATATCTGCGCTGTTCCGGGGCATAAGGCAGGAATGTTATTATCTGAATATGCCCCGCAGGGCGAAGATTTTACCAGTGGTCGGCTTGGTTTTAAGTCAATGCCCCTCCCCCCACTATACTCAGGCGGTGGGGTTGAGTGGTGCATATTCATTCACCAATCAACAGCCCTTTCCAAATAGACACTAATATAATAGTAGATAATAATTAAAAAAAAATACACTAATTACATATGATTTAAAAAGTGGGCCGAAAAAGGTCGGCCGAAACCAGACTGGGCCGAAAACGACCGGGCCGATTCCAAAAGTGGGCCACAATGTGACCAAACTACTGTGCTATTGTTGTCTCAATTATCGGCTGTTATGGGATGTAACGACTGTTTTGATTGGCTATAATATATGTAAGAAAAACTTAAATAAAATATGTACGAAAAACTAAACTAAAATATGTATGCAAAACTAAAATGAAATATGAATGCAAAACTAAAATAAAATATGTATGCAAAACTTAAATAAAAATATGTATGCAATACTTAAATGAAAATAAATGCAAATGTCACTTTCATGCCACCGTAATTTTGTTATATGAACAAATTATTATTATTATTGGATATTTTAAGTGGTAAAATTAATGAAACTTTTATTACTTAAGCATCATCAAAGTATTGACCGCCATCTTGAACTCCACCTCAAATATTTCAATGTCGAAGATCGAAAATAAGTCAGTTCTCAGTATTTAAGCAGAACTCAGATTACACCTTTAGACCTCTGGAACCCAAAGTGCGTTGATATGTAGCATATTAACGCACTTTGGGGTCAATTTCTCGATTTTGACCCCAAAGTGCGTTTGACCCCAAAGTGCGGTGCGAAGTTTAACGCACTTTGGGGTCGGACCCCAAAGTGCGTTTGACCCCAAAGTGCGGTGTTACACAGCTGACCACTGCCTCCGCATTCTGAGCCATTTCAATATAAAGTTGCAGCCAGTAAATGGCAATTATCATTTATTAAAAATTCCCGCAAATATGTCTGTTATTAACAAGAAGGTAGTATTTATACCCTTGAAAAAGTACATGATATACTTAATTTATCCGTTCTAAACAGTGGTGGGATGTACCATTCCGTGTTGCAACGCAATAAACCGTATAATACCGTGCTAATCCTTGCCTCTCCGTAGTACAACGTATTACGATCGTGGCTTTCCGTGACAATGCCTTATTAATCCGTATTAAAACCGTAGCTTATACGTAGGGTAACCGTACAAATACGTAGTTCTCCGTACCAAACCGTGGAAATCCTTGACAAGTTGGTGGACTACGAATCAGTACGGACTAATACTGTTTTCGTACGGACCAGTACGTATCAGTACGGATTAATACGGACTAGTAGGGATACGCTACGGTTGATTTTTCCGTAGCAAATTTTTGTGCATGTTCAAAAATTGTCAAGGATCGCTACGGATATACAAGGACTACTACGATTGATTACGGTTACAAAACGGAGAGCTACTGACCAGTACGGGTAGCTACGGACGATGCCGGAATTAATCCGTGGCTCTTCCGTGGGCGTTTTCCGTGAATATGTGACCGGGGTATAAGATAACTTATTATTTTTAGATTAAATGCTAGTGATGACGTCATCATTAAAACTGTTTTTAAATTATTTTACATTTGTAGAGTAGAACTTTTCTTTGACATACTTGCTGGAATGCATGGTTTACAACAATACAAACTATGTACGAAAAAATATATCAAATTGAATGGCTGGTAATATTTTGTATAGAAATTCTTCCGTTTTTAAAAGTGGTCAATATATTATACTTTTATTTTTTGTAAATTTTCATTGTAATATTTCGGCCACAATTTAAAATGTCTCCTAAAATTGACGTCTCTTTTTCTAAATTGTATCAAACTCTCTGAAAAAAAACGAAAAATGAAATTGATAGACAAAAGTTTTTTACACTCAGTTGAAAGGTGACATGGATGTTAATGTTTATGTTGTTAAAATTTTCCCTCAGTAGAATTTTGTTTTAAGATAATAATAATTCAAAAAAAATGTTTATTCCTTTAAACAATCTCAGCCCCCCAAGCGTATTTTTTTTACTGTACATGAAAATCTGGTAAAAGGGATGCAGCAGTGGATGTTTAACTGAAAAATGACAAATATTGAATTAAAGCTCTATTGCGGCTTATTTGTGGAAAATTTGGCTGGTTAGAATAAACGAAATTTCGAGTTGATAAAAAACACACACCTGGGATAACTGTGACATACTTTTCAGATTTTTAGCTCACCTGAACATAAAGTGCTCAAGGGTGAGCTTTTGTCATCACTCTGCGTCCGTCGTGCGTCGTGCGTCCTTCAAAAATGGCGTCAAACTTTTCAAACAACATCTCCTCCTAAACCACATGGCCAATTGCAATCAAACTTTACAGAAATGATCCTTAGATAGACCCCTTTCAAAATTATTCAAAAATTTAAATTCCATTAAAAACTCTGGTTACCATGGCAACCAATAGGAAAAAACTTAAAAAATCTTCTTTTAAAAAACCCTAAGAGCTAGAGCTTAGATATTTGGCATGAAACATCTTCTAATGAGTGTCTACCAAGTTTGTTCAAATCAAAGCCCTGGGGTCAAAATTGGCTCCGCACCAGGGAATCATTGGTTTACCCTTTATGCATATAGTAAAAACTTAAAAAATCTTCTTTTAAAGAACTCAAAGAGCTAGAGCTAAGATATTTTGCATGAAACATGTTCTAATGGGTTTCTACCAAGTTTGTTCAAATAGGAGCCCTGGGGTTAAAATTGGCTCGGCCCCGGGGGTCATTGATTTTCCTTATATGTGTATAGCAAAAATTTAAAAAATCTTTTTTGAAAAAACCCAAATAGTTGGAGTTAAGATATTAAGCATGAAACATCTTCTAGTGAGTGTCTACAATGTTTGTTCAAATAAAAGCCCTGGGGTCAAAACTGGCCCCGCCCCGGGTGTCATTGATTTTCCTTATATGTGTAAAGCAAAAACTTAAAAATCTTCTTTGAAAAATCCAAATAGCTAGAGTTTAGATATTAAGCATGACACATCTTCTCGTAAGTATCTAAAAAGTTTGTTCAAATAAAAGCTCTGTGGTCAAAACTGGACCCGCCCCAGGGGTGTCATTGTTTTTAACTATATGTGTTTAGAAAAAATTTAAAAAATCTTCTTTTAAAAAACCCAATGAGCTAGAGCTTAGATGTTTAGCATGAAACATTTTCTTATTTTCTTATTGGTGTCTACCAAGTTTGTTCAAATAAAAGCCCCTGGATTAAAATTTGCCCTGACGGGGGAGGGGGGGAGTAGATCATTGTTTTTCATTATATGTGTGTAGTAAAAACTTAACATTGTGGAACATCTTCTAATGGGTGTCTTCCAAGTTTGTTCAAATAAAAGCCCTTGGGTTTAAACTGGCCCCGCTCCGGGTGCCTTTATACAGGTGAGCGACCTCAGGGCCATCATGGCCCTCTTGTTTAACACAGATAAGTCATTTTAACTAATAAGATTATTTTTATTGTCCCCATGTGTTTTTAATGATATTCACTATATTTGCTTCCTGGCAAAAAGAGAGCGTATCAAACGATATAAAAAATAAAGTTCCAAATGGTAGTTAGTTTACGGTAAAAGGCCACAAGGATGATGTCCTCTGATTTTGGAATTTGGATAAAGATTCGTCGGCAAATGCATAATTTATGTAAATAATTATTTACTATTGTCATGTTAATCATATGTTTAAATAAATCATATATGCTCAGCATAAATTTTAATGCTTAAGGAAAATATTTTTTGCTAAACAGGCAAAACATGTGCTAGTTCATGAAAATAATTAACATAAAAGTTATTAAACAAATTAACTGAGTGAAAACGTACGTTTTTCTTAAAATATATCACAAATATTTACAATAGGTTATTTTGAAGGATTCTGTGACGATTGTCCTCTTTTGCCAGATTTTTTATTACATTTGGTGGTTCTATACCTAAATTATAGGCTTGTGTTCAATCAGTTAGTTTAATATCTTTTATAAATAAGTAAACAATACGTAATTAAGAATTGATTATCTTTAACATTTTATTCATAACTATTATTTCATATTACAGACATATTTGGCTATTTGTAAAATAACAGAACAATTCTTCCTCAAAATCATTCGAACATTATGCAATTCGCACCAATATTTAAACGGACATATTCTCAACGCCAGGAAGATATTTTTCATTACCTCTGTCTTTGTCTTGAATTTATTTTAAGTTTACCATTCATTTAAATTTTACTTGTTATCCAATTTATTTTGCTTCGACCATACCTCAACAGACAAATATTTCAGAATTTCAGACGTGGAATTGATGCATTAGGTGCTACTTTTTCACAAAAATGTGCAACCTAATTATTAAACAACAAGCACATACCATGAACATGGAGGAAAAAGTGACAAGTGCTTCGGATATTCAACTGTAATAGAGAACAATTTTCAAGAATATATTTATTATTTGTATTTATCAAATTATTTTTGTAAAACCTAAACCTATCAAAAAGAATTTACTGAGCTTATATATATGTTTTAATTATACAATGCACACGTATTTCTTATATTTTCCTCATTTGTTTTACGTATAATTGTGGAGTGATTGTAATAAAATTCTTAATATTACATTGTTGTGTGTTTATTTTAAAGATTGAGTGTATCCAACGAGGTTGAAATGATAGTGTATGTCTTGCTGAAGAATGAGTGTGTCCCATGAGGTTGAAATGATAGTGTATGTTTTTGTTGAAGATTGAGTGTGTCCCATGAGGTTGAAATGATAGTGTATGTTTTGTTGAAGAATGAGTGTGTCCCATGAGGTTGAAATGATAGTGTATGTTTTGTTGAAGAATGAGTGTGTCCCATGAGGTTGAAATGATAGTGTATGTCTTGTTGAAGAATGAGTGTGTCCCATGAGGTTGAAATGATAGTGTATGTCTTGTTGAAGAATGAGTGTGTCCCATGAGGTTGAAATGATAGTGTATGTCTTGTTGAAGAATGAGTGTGTCCCATGAGGTTGAAATGATAGTTGATGTCTTGTTGAAGAATGAGTGTGTCCCATGAGGTTGAAATGATAGTTGATGTCTTGTTGAAGAATGAGTGTGTCCCATGAGGTTGAAATGATAGTTGATGTCTTTTTGAAGAATGAGTGTGTCCCATGAGGTTGAAATGATAGTTGATGTCTTGTTGAAGAATGAGTGTGTCTCATAAGGTTGAAATGATAGTTTGATGTCTTGTTGAAGAATGAGTGTGTCTCATAAGGTTGAAATGATAGTTGATGTCTTTGTTGAAGAATGAGTGTGTCCATGAGGTTGAAATGATAGTTGATGTCTTTTTGAAGAATGAGTGTGTCTCATAAGGTTGAAATGATAGTTTGATGTCTTGTTGAAGAATGAGTGCGTCCCATGAGGTTGAAATGATAGTTGATGTCTTGTTGAAGAATGAGTGTGTCTCATGAGGTTGAAATGATAGTTGATGTCTTGTTGAAGAATGAGTGTGTCTCATAAGGTTGAAATGATAGTTGATGTTTTGTTGAAGAATGAGTGTATCACATGAGGTTTAAATGAAAGTTGATGTCTTGATGAAGAATGAAGTGTGTCCCATGAGGTTGAAATGATAGTTGATGTCTTTGTTGAAGAAATGAGTGTATCCCATGAGGTTGAAAAGATAGTTGATGTCTTGCTGAAGATGAGTGTGTCTCATAAAGGTTGAAATGATAGTTGATGTTTTGTTGAAGAATGAGTGTATCAGATGAGGTTTAAATGAAAGTTGATGTCTTGATGATGAATGAGTGTGTCCATGAGGTTGAAATGATAGTTGATGTCTTGCTGAAGAATGAGTGTGTCCCACGAGGTTGAAATGATAGTGTATGTTTTGTTGAAGAATGAGTGTGTCCCATGAGGTTGAAATGATAAGGTATGTTTTGTTGAAGAATGAGTGTGTCCCATGAGGTTGAAATGATAGTGTATGTTTTGCTGAAGAATGAGTGTGTGCCCATGAGGTTGAAATGATAGTGTATGTTTTGTTGAAGAATAAGTGTGTCCCATGAGGTTGAAATGATAGTGTATGTTTTTTGTTGAAGAATGAGTGTGTCCCATGAGGTTGAAATGATAGTGTATGTCTTTTTGAAGAATGAGTGTGTCCCATGAGGTTGAAATGATAGTGTTTGTTTTTTTGAAAAGAATGAGTGTGTCCCATAAGGTTGAAATGATAGTGTATGTCTTGTTGGAAGAATGAGTGTGTCCCATGAGGTTGAAATGATAAATTGATGTCTTGTTGAAGAATAAGTGTGTCCCATGAGGTTGAAATGATAGTGTATGTTTTGTTTTGAAGAATGAGTGTGTCCCATGAGGTTGAAATGATAGTTGATGTCTTGTTGAAGAATGAGTGTGACCCATGAGGTTAAAAATGATAGTTTGATGGTCTTTTTGAAGAATGAGTGTGTCTCATGAGGTTGAAATGATAGTTGATGTCTTGTTTGAAGATTGAGTGGCGTCCCATGAGGTTGAAATGATAGTTATGTCTTGTTGAAGAATGAGTGTGTCTCATGAGGTTGAAATGATAGTTGATGTTTTGTTGAAGAATGAGTGTATCACATGAGGTTTAAATGAAAGTTGATGTCTTGATGAAGAATGAGTGTGTCCCATGAGGTTGAAATGATAGTTGATGTCTTGTTGAAGAATGAGTGTATCACATGAGGTTTAAAAGATAGTTGATGTCTTGCTGAAGAATGAGTGTGTCTCATAAGGTTGAAATGATAGTTGATGTTTTGTTGAAGAATGAGTGTATCACATGAGGTTTAAATGAAAGTTGATGTCTTGATGAAGAATGAGTGTGTCCCATGAGGTTGAAATGATAGTTGATGTCTTGTTGAAGAATGAGTGTATCCCATGAGGTTGAAAAGATAGTTGATGTCTTGCTGAAGAATGAGTTTTGGGCCATAAGGGTTTTAAATTTAAAGTTTTATGCTTGAAAGAAGAATGATGGGTTTCCCCTGAAAGGTTTAAATGATAGTTTTAAAGTCTTGCGAAGGGAAAGAGGTCCCCCAAAGGCTAAAAAAAAAGGGTTTGAAAATGATTGGTGTAAGGTTTTTTTGAAGAATGAGTGTGTTTCCCCTGAGGGTTTAAATGAATTAAATTTTGGGTTTTGCCTTTAAGAATGAAATTGGGGCCCATGAGGTGAAATGAAGTGTATTTTTGTGAAGAAAAAAGGGGCCCTGGGCACCCAAAGGGGGGTTGGTTTAAATGATAGGTATTTTTTGTTGGAAAAAAAATAAATTGTCCATGAGTTTGAAATGGATAGGGTACTTGTTGAAGAAAATGAGGGTTGGAAAAGGGAATTTTGCTAATTTGTTTTTGTTGAAGAAATGAGTGCTGTCCCATGAGGGTTTGAAAATGATAGTGTTTTGTCCTTGTTGAAGAATGAGTGTGTCCCCATAAGGTTGAAATGATAGTGTATGTCTTGTTGAAGAATGAGTGTGTCCCCATGAGGTTGCAAATGATAATTGATGTCTTGTTGAAGAATAAGTGTGTCCCATGAGGTTGAAATGATAGTGTATGTTTTGTTGAAGAATGAGTGTGTCCCATGAGGTTGAAATGATAGTTGATGTCTTGTTGAAGAATGAGTGTGACCCATGAGGTTAAAATGATAGTTGATGTCTTTTTGAAGAATGAGTGTGTCTCATGAGGTTGAAATGATAGTTGATGTCTTGTTGAAGATTGAGTGGCCGTCCCATGAGGTTGAAAATGATAGTTGATGTCTTGTTGAAGAATTGAGTGTTGTCTCCATGAGGTTGAAATGATAGTTGATGTCTTGTTGAAGAATGAGTGTGTCTCATGAGGTTGAAATGATAGTTGATGTTTTGTTGAAAGAATGAGTGTATGCACATTGAGGTTTAAATGAAAGTTGATGTCTTGTTGAAGAATGAGTGTGTCCCATGAGGTTTGAAAATGATAGTTGATGTCTTGTTGAAGAATGTGTGTATCACATGAGGTTTAAAAGATAGTTTTGATGTCTTGCTGAAGAATGAAGTGTGTCTCATAAGGTTGAAATGAAATGATAGTTGATGTTTTGTTGAAGAATGAGTGTATCACATGAGGTTTTTAAATGAAAGTTGATGTCTTGATGAAGAATGAGTGTGTCCCATGAGGTTGAAATGATAGTTGATGTCTTGCCTGAAGAATGAGTGTATCACATGAGGTTTAAAAGATAGTTGATGTCTGCTGAAGAATGAGTGTGTCTCAATAAGGTTGAAATGATAGTTGATGTTTTGTTGAAGATATGGGTGTTATCACATGAGGTTTAAAATGAAAAGTGATGTCTTGATGAAGAATGAGTGTATCCATGAGGTTGAAATGAAAATAGTTGATGTCTTTTGTTGAAGAATGAGTGTGTCCCATGAGGTTGAAATGATAGTTGATTTTTTTTTTGAGAAATGAGTGTATCACATGAGGTTTAAATGAAAGTTGATGTCTTGATGAAGAATGAGTTTGTCCCCATGAGGTTTAAATTGAAAGTTTGAATGTCTTGATGTAGAATGAGTGTATCCCATGAGGTTGAAAAGATTAGTTGATGTCTTGTTGAAGAATGAGTGTGTCTCATAAGGTTGGAAATGATAGTTGATGTTTTGGTTGAAAGAATGAGTGTATTACATAGACGGTTTTAAATGAAAGTTGGATGTCTTGATGAAAGAATGAGTGTTGTCCCATTGAGGGTTGAATGATAGTGTTATGTCTTGTTGAAGAATGAGTTGTTGTCCCATAGGTTTGTAATGATAGTTGATGTCTTGTTGAAGGGAATGAAGTGTGTCCTATCGAGGTTGGGAAAATGGATAGTGTATGTTTTTTTGTTGAAGAAATGAGTGTGTCAATGTCCCCACAGGTTTCAAAAATTGATATTTTGAATGTCCTTGTTTAAGAATGAGTTGTATGCACCATGAGGATTTTAAATGCAAAGTTGAATGTCTTGGATGGAAGAATGAGTGTGTGGCCCATTGAGGTTGAAATGATAGTTTGATGTTTTTGTTGAAGGAATGAGTTGTGTTCCAATGAGGGTTTTTGAAATGATATTGTATGTTTTTGTTGAAGAATGAGTGTTATCCCATTTGAGGGTTGGAAATGATAGTGTAATGTCCCTTTGTTGAATGAATGAGTGTGTCCCAATGAGTTTTTGCAAATGATAGTTGATGTTTTTTTGGGAAGAATGAGTGTGTCCAATGAGGTTGAAAAATGGATAGTGTATGTTTTGTTGAAGAATGAGTTGTCCCATGAGGTTGAAATGATAAGTGTATGGTCTTGTTGAAGAATGAGTGTGTCCCCATGAGGGTTGAAATGATAGTTTACTTGTCTTTTGAAGAATGGTGTTGTCCACGAGGTTGAAATGATTAGTGTATTTTGTTGAAGAAGAGTGTTTGTCCCATGAGGTTTAAATTGATAGTGTATGTTTTTTTGGAGAATGAGTGTGTCCCATGAGGTTGAAATGGACTAGTTTGATGTCTTGTTAAAAATTTGTGTGTCCCACGAGGTTGAAATGATAGTGTAAATTTTTTTTTGAAGAATAGTGTCTCCCCTGAGGGTTTTAAAAAGAAAGGGGAAAGTTTTGGGTTTAAGGGAAGAAGTGTTTTTCAGAGGTTTAAAGATTAAATGTAAAATTTTTGTTGAAAGGGAAAGAATGTGCCCCTAAGTTTTGGGAAAAGATAGGTAGTTTTTTTTGAAAATGAGTTTTTGTCCCATGAGGTTTAAAAAGATAGGTTTTGTTTTTTTTGAAGAAAGAGTGTTTTCTCATGAGGGTTAAATGATAAAGGGTATGCTTTTTGAAGAATGATGTGCCCCTAATTTGAAAAAGAAAAGTGATTTTTGTTTAAAAATGAGTTTTGTCCCCTAAGTTTAAAAAGATAGTGTATCTTGGGTTAAGAATGAGGTGTCCCCTGAGGAAAAAGTAGTTGATGTTTTGTTGAAGAATGAGTGGTTCCCATGAGGTTTTAAAATGTATGTTTTGTTTAAGAATGAAGGGGGTTTTCCCAAAGAGGTTGAAATGATAGTGTAGTTTTGAAGAATTTAGTGGGGGGTTTCCCATGAGGTTTAAATGATTTTGGTTTATGTCTTTTTTTAAGAATGAGTTTTTTCACATTTGGTTTAAAAAGATAGTGTAGTTTTTGGAAAGAATGATGTGTCCCATTTAGGGTTTAAATGAAAAATTGATGTCTTGGGTTTAAGAAAATGGTTTTTGATTGTAGTGTTAAAGTTTTTTGGGGGTTTAAGAATTTTTTGTACGTATAAAGTTGTCACCATCCCTGCACGTTTTTTGAAACTATAAAGCTTTTTTAAAATAATGTTTCGCGGACATTGGGAAAAAGGGGAAATTTTTGTTTTTTTTTAAAATATTTGGTTTTTAAAACCCCGCCCGGTTGCAAAAAATTGTTTTTGTTTGTTGAAATATGAGGGGTTTCTCAAAATGATAATCCCCCCATTTTTAGAAAAAGGGTTTTTTACAGTAGGCCCCCCCTAAAAAAAGCCTGTACTTTGAAGAAAAAAAACGAAAACTGATTTAAAAGACGGTGTGGTGTCCCGGGGTTGTCTTCGGCGTCAATTTACGTCAATTTTACTCAACGTTTCTTTTTGGGAAAAACTTAAAAGAGGTCATTTCTTTAAACAAAATTTTTTAAAAATCAATAAACATGGGAAAAATTTTTCTTTTGCAGACAAAAAAACAGTTTTAAGATAAGGGGCATAATTTTGGGAAATTTTGTCCCCCTTTTTGTCCATTTTTATATTTAATTTTTGGCCCCAAAACGGTTTCCCGCTTTTAAAAGACGCGCGTTAAGGGAATAGGGTTAAAGTTATAGGGACATTTTAAATCGTTATTACGAGGATAATTTAAAACTGACTGGGGCCCACAAAACAAGGGGGTGTTTCTTTCTTAAAAAAAAGTCCCAAGGGCCCTTTTTGGGGAGA
>NW_026859036.1:0-24162 GCF_026571515.1 Ruditapes philippinarum
GCAAAACACACATTTTAAATCTAGTGAAAAGACCCTCGAAACAGGGAGGAGAAAGCTTTTTTAACCCCTCATTCAAATTTCTTTGAAGTTATTTTAAGAGGATAAAATTTTTTTTTAAAGTGACAAGGGGCAGTCGAAATAATGAGCATTTTAGAGAATTTTAAAAATGTGGAGAAAATTTAAAAATTTTTTTAAAATAATAAGGAAGAAAACATTAAAAAGGGTTTTTAAAAGTTGAATGGCATTCAAAATTTTAAAAGGGGTTTAAATATTTTTTAAAGCAACCTAAAAAATTTCATGACTATAAAATTTGGGATTTTGAAAATTAAAATTTAAATTTTTGGGAAAAATTTAAAAGAAAATAAATAAGTCATTTTAGATTTTTTTCTTCATAATTTAAGGGTACATTACTTATAACTTTGGGTATTAAACTTTTTCCCCGGGCGAATGATGGGTAAATAAAAAAAAAAGGGTTTCTCCCCAAATTTCCCTTATTCATTCCCAAATTTTAATTTTCTGAAAGATTTTAAAAAAAAAGAGTTTTTTCAAAAAGAATGATTTTTTTTTTAAATATTTTGAAGGTTTAAAAAAACTCAGCTATTAAAAAAATAAGTAAATAAAATTTTTTGTGTTATAAAAATGGGGGAAAAAATTGGGAAAAAGTTTTTTCTTTCTGTCAAATTAAATTTAAGTCCCTATATAAGGGGGAATTTTGGTTATTTATAACAGAAAAATTATTTTTCTTTATTTCAGGGTGAATAAATTTTATTCCCGGTACGATAAACACTTAGTTAATAATTTCCCCTTTTAAATTTTTTTAAAGAAAATTGCCCCACTCCCCTGTCAAGTTTTTTTTACCCAAAATTTTTATAGGGGTTTTAATTAAGGGAAAATAATTTTATATGTTTTCCCTTTTTTGTCATGTTTTGGGAAATTTAAAAGGCTACAGGAAAAAAATTCCCATGTTATAACATTAAGGGCATGGGTAATTGCTATTCCAGCCAAGGATTAAAAAATAAAGGTGGGTTTTTTCTTTGGCAACTTTTGTTCAAATTAAACTTTATCACAAAATTTTATTTAAAAAAGGGCCATAGCAGAGAAAATGAAAATTGGGGCCCCAGTTTTTAAAAAAATTATACGGAATAAAAACAGCGATTTTTTTTCTCCAGCATATCCCTTTAAAAGAAAATTGGGCTTTTTTTTAATACGGAAAATTGGGTACAAAGATGGTTATTTAAGGGTTTTTTTAGGGTGAAAAGGGTAGGAAGGGTTTGTTTATGACGACCCCGGGGCCCGAGTTTGTGGTGGGAGGAATAGGCCCAAAAACCGGAAAATGTTTAAAACCTACCCCGAATGGTTTTTAAACATTTGATTGCTGAAAAGGGAAATTGTATCCAAAACATTTTATTAAATTTAGAATCGTTTGAATTTATAGACCGCCATTATTCTGCAAAACACCCGGTCACTCAAAGTTACATTCATGACTGAATTCACTGAATATTTAGAAACAAGTTTCATCTCAATCTAGGTCGCACATGGTAATTCTTGGGACTTCAATATTCATATGGACATTTGCAATCAGACTGCTACAACCAAGCAATTCCAACAATGTTTGAAATCATATGGACTTGTTTTTCAGCATGTGAATACTCCAACTCATTCTTAAGTGGGCATATTACTTGACCTGATCATCACAAAGAAGGAAGACAAACTTGCTAGTGTAACCAATCTTCAGTCTGACTATTACAACTCTGTTTCACTGTTTTGTTTAGTTGTAATATTCAACATTCGCCCCCCCCCCCCCCCCATTTGGTTACAAAAAATCATATCACGTAACTGGAAAATGTGTGTCGAAGAACTTGTTAGAAGCCGATCTTGAAGAGTTAAACAGTTTGGCAGAGAAATCATCTACCGTGAATAAATTTGGTCTGATTTCCCCAAAAACTTTCATTGAAAATAATTTGTAACATGTCCAATTTAAAGAAAATCAATTACTGGTTTGAAAAAAAACTTCCATGGTTTCTCTGGTGGGTATTTAAAGCCAAAATTTAAAAATACAAAAAAATCAATAGAGGAAAAAATTATTTTAAAAAGGGCAAAATAGATCTACAAAAAAAGTGTAAATAATTTTTAAAAACTCTATTACTGCGGAATGCATCACAAAGGATTTGGGTTTATTTTAAGTAGAATTGGAGAGGGTGAAAATTAAGTAAAAGTTTTAACGTTTAGGGGCTTGCTTGGGGGGTTTAAAGGTTTAAACCCCTTCCACCTCCAATTTAGACGGGATTTTTCAAAATTTCTTTTTCGTTTCTTTTTGTGACAAAAAAAAAATTCCCTTTTAAAAATTTGTGTATCCCGATAACATAAAAAAAAAGAAACATCATCTTCATGATTGATAAATTTTTTGGGATTGGGGTTTACAAACAAGTGAAAAAATCATGAAAAAAATTTAATTTCCCCTAAATGAAAAAGCATAAAACAAACTTTTTGGGGTGAATTTAAAATCAACAAAAAAAGTGAGTTTTTGGGCGTTTTTTTGCCCAAAACCCAAAACTGAAAGGGAAAATTTCATTTGGGTTTTACCGTGTGACAGGGAAAACGTGGAAAACGGTTTATTGGGGGTTTTCCCGGGGTTTTTCCCGAGATGTTTAAAAAAAGCGTGTTATTTTTTCCCTTTTTAAAAAAAAAGGGGTTTTCCCTTTGAAATTTAAAACTATCGGGTTTTATCAAAAATGTCATTTTGTCGAAAAATTTTTTAAAAAGCCCGGGAAAGGGCCAAAATTTCAACACATTTAGTCCAAAAATTTTTTACCTCTTACCAAAGTGCATACCGTAAATTTCACAGTGTTGAGTCTGCTATGATGAAAATGTACATGATCTGCTAGAAACAGCTGATAGCCGCCATGTGACAATAGTTGTAATGGACTTGATTTAAGCCCTTCCTTCGATACTTCGATTATTACAATATTACTTGAAATCCATACAAAAGACTTTTGCCATTACACGGGTATTCCATTAAAGTGGATCGAATCTTTTTTAAACCAACAGAGATATGAATGTTTGTCATTAAACAGTCATCATCGGATACTGAACCACTGAGGTTCGGGTTCCCAGGGTTCTTGTGCTGGAACCGGTAGATATTTACTCATCTACTATAGCTGCCCTTAACAAAATTAGTCCAGGAAATATCCGGCGGAATTGTATGGATATGCAGACGATTTTCATAAAGTGACATTTAAAATTAGAGCTGGTGACCATCACAGCGGAAGAAATCGTTTGCCAAAAACTCACTGACTGTCTTAATGATATTGTGTCATGGATGACCAGATTTAAGTTAAAAATGAACAATAGCAAAACAGAAATCATTTATGGTAACAAGACATCAGCTGAAGAAATTGAACATTTCCAGTGTCATGTTGGTGGTGTCGAAGTCAACTGTGTTTGAGCAATGTGAGAGACCTTGGAGTACAGAATGACCAGCACTTTAAGTTTTGACATCCATATTCAAAAGAAGTGTCAGATTACACGCATGCATTTAAGAAATTTGAAAGCAATCAGAAAAAACATCTCACTCAGAAATCTGCAGAAATCCTTGTTCACAGTTTGATTTATTCACATTTAGACTTTTGCAATGGATTATTCGCTGATATTCCAGCCTATCAACTTGATTAATTTACAACGTGTGCAGAATTATGCTGCTAGAATTGTCACTGGAGCTACTTACTATCAATCCAGTCTGAAATTTCTTAAAAAACCCCCACTGGCTTCCAATTCCCGGGGAAGAATCATGTACAAATTATTGTGACTTGGGGTTTTTGTGTTGCAAATTTAACCGCCCCATTGTATCTTTTGTGAATTGTTCACAAATGCCAGATTTGTACAGGGAAAAAACTGAGATACTTTATCATCTAGCAATTTCGGGTTTTAAAATCCGTCAACAAAATTAAAAATTTCTGATAATTTTGGCTATTGTGGGGCCTTAAAAGGAGAATTTATTTCCCACCTATTGAAAGGGCATGACCCAATTTTAAAAACGTTTTAAGGGGGAAAACTTTAAAAAATAATTTTTTGGATGTTTTTCAAATAGGGGTTTTTAGGAAATGGTGTGCCTCGAAAAACCCGGGGTTTGGGGTTTTCTTTTTATTCAAGCTATGTTTTTGTTATTAAGGGCCCTTAAAAAATGTAACGAGGCCAATCGTGATTTGTAAAACCCTTTTTTTTGCCGGGGTTTTTAATTTGATTCTTTATTTGGTAAAAAATTTTGTTTTTTTGTTAAGTTAAAAACCCCCCCAAAAAAATTTTAATTTAATCAATTTTTATGGTTGCCCTTTTATTTTCCCCGTCATGTAATCCCTCCATAAAAAAATTTAAGAGAAAAAAAGGGTTTTAGCCCAAAATCAAGTCTAGAAAATTGCTGAAATGATCAGTTATGTAAATTAAGCAATAAAACTATCTGTACATCATGCTGTGATCACTAAGTTTGTTTCTGCACAGCTTCATGTGTAGATTCCACTTGTAGATGTTAAAGAATTGTTGCCAAGCTTGGAACTACCGCTCTCCTTTCCCTATGTATAACGTTCAAAATAGAGTTACCTTTATAATGCTATTTTACTGTACAGTAAACTAGATAATATCAAAATATTAATTAATTATATTAAAAATTATAATAAAACAGATAATTTCTTGACAATTTGTCAAGTATTAAAATGTTAAAAAAATATTCTTGATACTCATATATGTGCATAGATGGTTAAGTTAAGTTGATTTTTTATTCAGATGAACTATGCATTGATTTGAATAAAAAATAAACTTGCTAGGCTAAACATGAGGCTGGGATTCTTACTGCGGTGCTAGCTAAGATTGTTTACATAATATAAGTAAATTAATTTGTTTTGTTTTTTACAAAAAAATGGCCGTAGATTGACAAAAGCAGTAAACATATGCGTGTGACTACTGTAAACTACAATAAGTTAATCCTATTGTTCGGCCACGAGTTTTACTACTATCTAAACAGAATTGACGTAGTAAAATAGAGATTGACTATAAATTGTCCCAGACTAATATTCTTGCATATAGTTAAAACAGCAGACGCTGAAAGGGTTATATCATTTTTGCTCAATGGTATAAATATCAGAATGTTTTAGGACAAAAGTGTCTTCTAATACAATAGGATATACAGTTAAGCGACATTCACAATTGAGGAGACATTATCTTTATTTGCTGATTGACTCCCGAATAGGAGAAATAAGTGGTAAAATAAGATATATATGTTTAATGTACCCCGATTACGTTATAATCTATCATATTAGAGTCTCTTGATTGGGAGTAATTGTTTACTGTATTCATTAATCTCCAGATCAAGAGATTGTCTCTAATTAAAAGGATTTATTTTTAGATTGGGAGACAGATGAGTAAAATATCAAGCCTGAACCTACTTAAAAAGCGGGGGGAAATATGGACAAATATTTACAGATTTATTTCAATAACAAATGCCATAGGGATTGTTTTACAAATGTATAAGTATTTTTTCGAGTAGCTGTTTGGCAATCTGTGGTAAGCGAAAGTTTTGTGTATTAAATTCCAATAAGTAAACACACTTCAGTTTCGGACCCCTCCCTTGAACTTGACCGTCATGTTGAAATTCTCCAGTGCAAAATAATGATGAACGTGCCATATTGTTATTTAATATCCAATCATAAATAAGGCTCTGTAGACCTTGTGGAACTCGTCCAACCAAATGACCATTTGTTGAATCATACACTATGATTGCCCTTGGATCATAGGTGTTGTTTGTTTCTCTTGGTATCTGCAAGCCAAATGATATTTAGTTAAGTTCTAGTTTTATCTGATATGTATCCAATAATAGTTTTTTATCTAGACATTTTACATTGATTAAGGAACAATGTTCCTCCTAAGTTTTGCAAAAATTATGTGATTTGACTTATACTAAGAACTTACTAAAATAAAGCATTTTAAAAGAAATAGATAAAATTGAAATAACAAATACCCATTAATGGTTAAGTAAATATAATTAGGGTGTCATCCACATCCAAACCCTTGCCTCTTCTGAAGTCTTTCATTCTGTCTAACCACAAATTGTTTTCCATTTTTGTTTGTTTTTGTTTGAATCAGGAAATGTCAGAAGCACTCCAAACAAAGAAGTATTTACAGGGGTTGATTTCTTTTACAAGTCTATTGGAAATCTTGAAACAAAGTGATCCTTCGGAAGCATAAATCACAACAAAATTACATGAAAATTGCAGACTCGGTTTGATTGAGTCTGTACACGAGGGATAATGAATAAGTGCAACATCCCTCATGACCCCCAGCACCGGCTTGAGCGGTACTCAATTCTCAACACATAATAGTGCTGGCATCAATGATCCCGAAGGACCAGAAAAATTTAACAACACTGAAGTGAAGTACGGGCAACTTTTTACAGCTGCGACACAGCACTTGACACCTGCTTTTGTGAAGTCTAAAAATCTGGAGAGAAATTGATCCCTCGGAAGCCAATTATTACTTAAATATTGTATTTTTGAAATTACCTGCATTTATCTGCCATTGACAGACATTTCAGAGAAAGTAAGCTGTGAATAATTTATTTATACATATATATTTTTCAGTCAACATAGATGCTCCTGAGAAGAAGCAAATCAAGAGCATGTTTAAAAGGGGTTATGAATTTTAAATTTCTAAATTTAACCAGTTCATGTTAAATGTTGAATTCTGCTTAAGCCGGTGATAGGGGGCGTGGACGGTAGTTTGCACTTTACAGTACCGTTCATGAACAGGCTCAATCAAACCGAGCCTGCAACATTTTCAATTTTGCCGTTTTGGCCTTTCTTTGGGAATTCTTATTTCTCTCTATTTTATGGTGCAGTTTGTCATAGTGATAATAAATCATCAATTCATAACATATTAAGTGGTAAAAAGATCAGCTAGTTTATCAGTCAAGAGAATACATCCGATAGTAACAATGATGTTAAACACAATCCTTTATGTAAAGAAATCAATATTACTGAAATCAGGAACACATGCAGTCAGATATAATAAATCTATACAAGGATAGTCAAAAGTTGGTCTAGAAAACCTAATTGCATATGATGCTGAGACTTGGCTAGATAACAGACCCAAATGTCTTGTTGACCTTGTGGGCCTGCTCCATAAACTTTGTGGCCTTGATAAAAAAAATCTTCTTCTATTGAATCTTAACATATAGCAAAACTGGTGGTTGCCGTAACAACACTCTTATTCTACCACTGTCTTTTCAGGAAAATTTACTTTTATATTCCATGTCAAGAAATAAGCAGTTGGTTTGCTTTAACTCAAGACTATGCCCTGTCCTGTTTTTGTTTTGGGGTCTTCCTGGGCCCCTTGCCACTGGCTCTTGTTGCTGGATCGTGTGGGGGTAGCGTTCATTCAACGCTGCCTTTCATTGTTGATTTTGTTTATCATATTTTGGCCTGCAGGAAGTGAAAAGACAATATTTCGATGGATGACACAGCAGGCAGACTCGGAGGTGAAAAATATACAAGAAGGTCTTGTACGATCTGTCTTTGACAATGATCAGGTTGTGGGTAAGACATACCGTGTTAAGTCTGATAACAAGCTTCCTGTCAGTGTCATAACTAGCCATTTATATGATGTTATTGATGAAAACAAAACTGGTTCAGAATGAAGAAATGTATTCTCCAAGCAATTGGCTATTTTCGAAACCAACAAAAGTGCAGGAACAGTTATATTTGTCTATGAACAATGATTCAGTCGCCGAAACATTTCGTGAATCGAGAAATACACACTTTTCTGATAGATTACGGAAAGTGAGTGATGATAATGGCAATGATGGTGTTGTTAATCTGTTCCTTTCTGAAAAAGCAAGATGTAAAAATGAAAAAAATCTGTATGACTGTGGAGGTGAAAATGAAAAAAAAGTCGCAAATGTACAAATTATGGTGGCCTTTTAATTTTTCCAGGCTCTAAATTAAAAAAAAGTATACCCCTACAACCATTTTAAAAATGTTGAAGAAACTTGAAATTTATTTAAAGTAAAAACAGGTGAACCAGACTTATTGAGTTCTGGAAACAATCGAATCCATCAAATTTTCAAAATCTTTCAGAAATGCTATACACCTGGGCAGACAGTGCTGGAATTTATAAGAAATGTTTGGATCACCATAAAATTTTTAAAATTTTAGAAATCCTGTTCATTGCTATGGCTGATGAGCTCTTAGTGCCTTTTGTACAATTTTGTAAATATCATGCTGTAGAGGCAACTTTAGACCACTATTGGATATGGAGTCAGGATGTTAAAAATGCTAACTATATGTATTGCCAACAAATAGCTTTAACCTTTTTGCATGCAATTATGGTATTTTGAGTGGGATGTAAGCGTGCTAACCCATCATATATCATTGCAGGTCGTGTCACTTTTGTTTTATTGTAGAAATCACCCACGTTATCAAAGTATAGTGGCCATTAATTCATACATTGAAACAATGATGCCTGAAGATTTGAAAGACTTGATAATGAGATCATTCACTTTTAGCAGAACAGGTAATGTTGGTCTTTGTCAAGGTGGAGATGCATGCTTAGAGGAAATTAACAAGGAAGCCAAATCCGGGAATTCACCAGTGGGTGTTCAAACTGAATAGCAGTGGGTGAAAACTTTCAGAAATCTTTAATTTCTCAAGTAAAGTTCAACATAAACTGTTAAATTCTGCTACATGTCAGTCAAATGAGAATAAAACCTGCAGTTTTAAACACTATTGACTTACAAGAAATTGCTCCTGTGAAGCTTTTTTTAGAAGACACTTTGAACGACAATTGACAAACTTAAGCGGTGATGTAAAGTTATCTGCTCATTTAGTAAACATAACAGCAGAATCAGAACTTTTAAGAAGCCAGTATAACATGTGTCTTTTATCTGGGGAGCAGCCAAAACGCCCACTAGTTTTTGTTACAGAGGATGAATTTCTTAACTCAGAAATGATTGAGAATCTTAGCAAAACTGAAATTCAGAAGAAAAAATTATCAATTGCTTGAACAACTTTGATATAGACACACATTTATACGGAAAATGGTTTTTATAGGTCTTTTTATGGTTTGACTTTTATTCAATGAAACTAAAAATATAAGATTATATATCATATAATAAACTTTTATGTCTTATGACATTCTGTTTTCCGCAAATCTGGGTATACAATGCTGATATCGCAAATTGGCCACATATTTATCATATTCTACTAACTGTATATTTTCATATTTTCATACATATTTTTATTTTCTTTATTGACTGTGGGAACATTGAAAGATGTGTTTTTCACTTGCAGTGACATATGCCCCAGGTTATACTTTCTCCGGTAAAATAATCATAATCCTTGCACAAAATCAAAATTGTTTTTTTATATGAATGGCTAAAAATTAAAAAATTACAGAAAGTACAACCTTATACATGTACAAAGTTTGTCTGTATTGTTGAAGCGCAGAAAAAAAAGACGTAAGTGTTAGGCGTGGATCAACTACGCGAACGTTGCACATCCAAAAGTAGTTCAAGTTTATACTCATCATTGCGGTGTACCTTTTAACTATAATTAGGAAAGTCATAATATTTAAATCGAGAAATATACCATAAAGAACTAGAACTCCGCGAGTCGGATGTGTCGCCTTGTGAACAATGTAGTTTAGGGGAAAGGCCAGGACAAAAATGAAATATGAAAAATAACAAAGGGCAATAACTAAAAAAATAATATGTGCAGAGCAGCAGTTTCTGTACACTGCACTTCTTATCAAATTCTATGATGTTTCAAGTCCATAGCTTTCATACTTGAGGAGAAATGACCAGGACAAAAATAAAGTAAGAAAATCAACAAAGGGCAATAACTCAAAAATAAGAAATGCAGAGTATCGGTTCTTATGCACTGCACTTCTTTTTAATGAGATCTATCATCCTATGAAGTTTCAAGTCCATAACTTTTATACTTTCGGAGAAATGGTCTGGACAAAAATTAAGTATGAAAATTAACAAAGGGCCATAACTCAAAAATTAAAAAATGCCGAGTACAGATTCTTGTGCACTGCACTTCTTAATAATGAGATCTATCATCCTATGAAGTTTCAAGTCCATAGCTTTTATACTTAAGGAGAAATGGCCCGGACAAATTTAAAGTATGAAAATAAACAAAGGGCAATAACTCAAAAAATAAGAAATGCAGAGTACCAGTTCTTGTGCACTGCACTTCTTCTTAATGAGACCTATCATCCTATGAAGTTTCAAGTCCATGGCTTTTATACATTAGGAGAAATGGCCCGGACAAAAATAAAGTATGAAAATTAACAAAGGGCAATAACTCAAAAATTAGGAAGTGCCGATTACTGGTTCTTGTGCACTGCATTTCTTCTTAATGAGATCTATCATCCTATGAAGTTTCAAGTCCATAGCTTTTTTAGTTGAAGAGAAATGGCCCGGACAAAATTAAAGTATAAAGATTAACAAAGGGCAATAACTCCAAAAATAAGAACTGCAGAGTACCGGTCCTTGTGCACTGCACTTCGGGTTATTGAAAGAAGCATGCATACCAAGTTTGAAGTCAATCAGACTGATAGTGACTGAGTTATGCTCCGGACAAGATTTAGGGGACGCCGACGCCGACAACGACGCCGACACAGACGCCGCCGCCGCCGACACCGCCGACAAAAGTAACCCCTATATGTCACCTTTTCAAGGCGACACAACAAAAGGCACAATTATCTGTTTAAATAAGCACGCGTAATTAACAGTCTTATTGAATATGAGTCTCAATCTATTTGAATATGATACAACACCCAGTGAATATGATTCTATAAAACAAAGTTCCGTTGACTTCTGTTTGGACCAATGAGATTGCAGCTTTAATTAGATCATACATGTATTATAAATTATATTATATAATATTTCGTTGTGTTTCATGGTTTAGACTGCATGATCCGATAAGTTATATATTAATATTAATTAAACACATTTCAAGGTATTTCTTAATTATCTACTTTATTATTTCGTACTTTATGTGTATCAAATTACCAAATTGAATATTTTATCAAAGTTTTGCAATTGATATTTTTCATTTGCGGTCGAAAAACAAAGCAAAAATACATAATAACAGCATACATAGCGAAACATTTACAGAAAAATTAAAATCTCAGTTAAAATGGAGGTATAGAACTATAAGAATCAGGCGATAATATGTTAATGTAAATAGCATTGGAGCGTTTCATGTTTGAAGGACACTTTTTTTTCTTGTGTCAGCAGAATGTTTCCAATTACTATATGTAAGATTTAGTTGTAATAAATCTTTATCGTTTCGTCTGTCACAGGGTCAGTAGTTTGATAAGGTTATCGAGCATGAATGTTTTACGATACCCAGTAAAACATTTATTGGTAATGTAGGAGTAAATTGGATCAGCTCAGTCCACGTATGATTAATCTTTGTTTTAGTGACCTTTACTTTGAAATGGTTGAATGTTACATAGATTTCCTTCGTATTTCATACTTGTTCCCATTCAAAGTTATCGATAAATACTTACCGTGATCCAAAGAAATCAGAATTATTTATCAAACCAATTAAAAACGTTGCTATAAATTACTTTGCTTGGCAAGAAGCGCATTTTGAAGTGATGTTATTGTATGCCTTCATTAAGCAATAATTTAATGTTATTCATCAATGGGAAATATCCATGAATGTATTTAAATGATATCAGCATGCCCTTGTATTGTATTGTTAATCATGAAGACAAAAACATCCTGAACATCTTCGCTGACAATTTCCTGTTTGAGGCACCATCCGGCTTGAGGATACTGAACCCTTCAGTTTGTTAATTTGTTTTATGTGTTACTACCAAAAACGCACGTATAAGATGACATTTAATGCAAGTTATCCCAAAGAAAATGAGGAAATAAATAAATCAAAGCCATACTTGTAAACAATTGGATACAGATCATTAATAACGAATACTTTCTGTTGTTTAATTTGACTGTTAAATTAGTTTTCGAGCTGGAAAATATATCAAGAGCACGACTTTTGTTTTAGTTTAGACTAAGAACACAGTCATTTATGAATCTAAAATTTCAAGCAAACTAAAACTTCGTTGATGATGTTAGAAAACATGAAATCATCATTTATCGAACAAATCAATGTATTCGGTATATAGCTTTCAAATTAAGATGATAAATTTGAAAAAGACAGATGATAAGTTTCTTAGAAATCAATTTAAGTGTTGTCATTTGATACAGATGCTTATGATTTACGACGAAAGTTACCTATTACAGATATGTTATTTATCATGCATTCCATTGCTTAAAAAGAATGTCAAATCATAATGGTCATTCTTTTTAGAGATACAGCTTACTTGCCATTAATGTATTCATTTTCTTAATTACTATCTTTACGGTACCTTAGATAGAAAGTTTGCTAATAACTTAGATACGAAAAACCATTATATGAATTTCTTGGTAAAACGAAAAACATACACCGCTTATATCATGCAGTAATACATGTAGTTTGTGGCTTTAGACAATGCATACACTTGTGAACTCAAAATATGTATTAATATTTCATAACTATATTTATAAAATTATATTTTCTAACGTAAACTTAAAAAATATCTGAAAGAGCGCATCTAAATGCCACTGATTTCCTTGTGTACAGATATGATTTAGTTGCCAGAATATATATATATTCGATTATATAATACATATACTTGAATATGTTGTTAACTCTTAAATCATGCATGATTGTTTTTCAACTCGTATCTTTTGTCATAATAGTGACACGCTATATATACGTGTGAATACTAAGTATATAGAGTGTGCGACAGTGGTAGCTTAGGTATAGTCAGTATACTTTAAATTGGAGGGATATTACAGAAACTTAATTTTTACAAATGGAATAAATAAGTAAAGTGGTTCTTTACTTTACTTATTTATTCCAATTGTAAAAATAAGTTTCTGTGATATCCCATAAATTTGAAATAAAATTTGACTATTTTCTTCACAATGAAAGATATTTTCCCCTACATAAATTCCTGTATCTGATTGTTGCAGTAATGTCCTAGACTGTATTTTGTCTAAAATTGCCCTTTTTTACACAGTGTTGGTCGATTTATAGAACGGAGAATAATAAAAAGGTGCACTCGCCAGCAATGAATCCATCTTAGATTTGTTTTATAGAAGGGTATTACATTATTATACAAATGGAAATCCAACCAGCCAAAATACATAGTGCTTTTAGTCCTTGAGGGAATGTAAATAACATCGAAATATTTCCAACAGCTGATGTATAGATGTTACGAAACAGTGATTATTAATGAAAACCCTATGGAAAATTATTGTTCCGTAATAATAACTATTGATATTTGGTAAATAAACCTTTACTTGTAGGTCGGCATTTGTCTCCTAAAACAGTATCAAAGGACCGATAACTAATTTACGTATCGTAATCTAATTATGCTAATGTATCTGAATATAAAGAACTGACTAAAAAGGCCTTGTAAGTAGACATTCATCTCTTATAAAGTCACAGAAATAACAAACAAGTTTCGGAATTTGTATAATTGTTAAGTTATCATATATCCACAGATGTCATCTTTTATCATACTTATTTTTTCGTTTTATAAGAAATATTGTCTAACAATATGTTTCACGACTGGTAACTTAAACCTTTCAGACGGAAATATAAAATACGCAAAATGAGCATTAGGGGTGTTCAAGCTGAACAGGAAAGATTATAAGTGGACCATCCTGTTATCAATTATAAAGCAAAAAGAAACACTCTGGAAAAAATTAATAATTAACTTTATTTATTATTACAGTGTTATAAAATAAGAGGACAATTGATTTATAGAAATACACAGCAAACTTCTTGATAAAGAGGGGTTTAACCTCTCAAAACTTTGGAGAATGATAAATTTGTGAAGAAGATACATGTAGTTAAAGACACAAAAACAATAACAAAAACAAAGATTACTTCGAATACAGTAGATTCAATTTCAATGAGACAAATAATTGAATAACTTTTTATTGCGCAGCATTCACGTAACCGTTGAATATTATCTTATGTGCGAGTGCCTTTTCCCACACTTCTTTGAAAACAGTTTAAAAGTGCTGGATTTGCTTGTGCTTTTGTCGTCAATAACTATTTGCGTTATTATAAATCGTTTTACAAGTTGCTGACGAAATATATACAGGAGAATATAGTCTTGCTGACATAAATATAACCCAATGCTAGCGCCTCGGTCATGTTTATCTCATCTGAGCTATATTCTCCCGTAAATCTTGTCAGCAACTTTTATAACTATATATGCTTTTATAACTATATATGAACTTGGCTAAATCTTATATCATGTAAGCACATTTAAATTATTTTGATAATACATATAAAGTGGTGAACTTGAAGTATGTATAGATAATGGAAGATCTGGGCTGTTATGTTAATAGTTTGTTGACAACAGGCCGCGAAAGAAGTGTATAAGAATGGTGTAGTTGTTTATAAAAAGCAGGTAAAAATGTTCCCAAACAAAGCATTATAATTATGTGTATAAATGTTCATACTAAATCACTAAAAATATTTTTTTATGTTTGAGCAAGGATTTGGTGAACAATGATATTTTGTTCTAGAACAATTTATTTTTAGCTTTATATAAAAAACAACAACATCTGTATAAATTTCATTCATGGATTTTTGTCACGTATGATACTATCAACATAATAAGTCATGGTATAACAGGCCTCCCAATTCATACCAATTAACTTTAAATGGAATCATATCTGAGTTTCTATATAATTATAAAACACATCTTGTTTCAAATTATTTTTCCAATAAACAAGGAAGGGCGGCGTTCATTGAACGCAACCCCCACACGACCTAGCAACACAAAACAACCGATAAGGTGCCCAGCAGAACCCTAATAAAAAAGGACATGGCAAAAGGCAAAGCATGGACGGGGTGATTACTTTCATGTATATTTGTATATTTTATAAATTGGCATGAAAAAGAAACAAATATAATTGAACCAAAATGGAAAGAAACACAATTGGTATAGGAACGAAGCCAAATCATAAGAAAAAAGCAATATTGTAAATCATAATGGATGTCTGGCTCACCGTTTTGTAGTGTAAATAATTCATCTTTAAATGTGCTCTGTATTTAATACAGTGTTTTTGTTTCGGAAAATATTTTGTTGACGTGTGTATCAGCACATTTTGTAGCGAAAAATATTTAGAAATTTATTTTTTATGATTTTGGTCTTTATAACTGTCCAGATATAACGTCATAATATTCCCTGTAGATTAGTTTAGTGATACAAATACCAAGATAGAGGATTTTGGTTTTTATCCAACATTTTATCTGACATATAATACAAGATAGTTTGCATGGGAAATACCATTAGTTGCATGTTTCTTTTTAGTTAACATCGCCGTTCAGACACTTGTATCAATCATTCTGTTATGTATCCTATATGATGTATGTTTTTCATAACTAATTACTTCTGAGCACCGTTTTGACTCAGCCATTTTGTGATTGTTTATTATGGATAATGCAAATGCGACAATATTTAAATATCTATGTATGTGATTTGATAACATATATTTGAGGCTTGCTTTAATGTTTTTATGCGTCCAGTAAGATGAAGATGTTACACCAATATCGTTACAAATGGACATACAAACCAACAATAATATACATGGTATCAATCAAACATAGACAATTTTGGAATTCTTTTTTAAAGAAATGATCCATTGCTACTGCTCAAACACTCAATCATTTAGAAGTTTTGGTTTTCCTCCTCTTACAGAAATGTACCAGTTTGAAGTTCTTAGTTGGTTGGTTGGTTGTTTGGTTTTCCTGGCGCACAAACACAGTATAGGTTTCATAGCGAAGAAACTGGAAAGATGGTTTTGCCAAACATCGGGTGTTACAATCTTCAAAGTAATACCAGAGGTCGGAACTACTTCACCTGCTGGAGCTGGAGAGGTGCATAGATTACAGTAAACCATTTTAGTCGCTTCTTACGACCACAGAAAGATAAACGGTGGCTGCAATTCTTATTTCTCAGCCATTCAAGGCAACCGCTCAGCCAAAGTAGTGCATACCATTGATTATTAGATAAGACAGCAGGTTTTAATCTATGAAATGACCGGTATCTCGGAAAATATCCATTTCTGAAGACAATGTGTGGATACTATAAATAAAAGTAGGTCATACAGCTGTACACAGAGGAAAAAAGCTTTGATAAATCATAAAAAAATGCCGAATAGTTCATTTACAAGGTACATGTATTATGTAGAATATGTTTATGTTGTGCGTTTTAATGTTTGTTATAATTATTACGTTTTTCTTCGAACTCCAGAAGTTGAGCAATCCTTAATTCATGCAAAGACAAAGAGCATAAATACTTTTTAGTTCATTTAAATGATACTGACCTTCACACGGGTTTGATGATTCAAAATCAACTTGTTATATCCGTCGCTACAGCAATAAACAATAAAGTTTAAGGTTGCATTTAGATAACATCTATTGAAGTTAGAGCAAAATTTAACAAATTTCTGCAAATGTTTAGTACTTCTATCAAAATAAGTAAACTGTGCCTATATGATCAATGTGTATTTATACCGGGCTTTTAGTCAGGTATTTTATTTCAGATGCGATAATATAATTAGAGTACGATTAGTACATTAAGTTAATAATTCCTTTGATATTGTTTTAAGAGACAAATGCCTACCCTCTTGTAAAGTTTTATTTTCCACATATCAATAGTTATTATTACGGAACAATACTTTCTATTCTTTTGTACATCTAAACAGAGGCAATTGAAAAAGTTCCCCCATTGTACTTTCCCAAGTTGGATTTCCATTTGTATGATAATTTGATACGCTTCCATAAACAAATCTAGGATTGATTCATTGGTAATGGTTTTACCAATATATTATCCCCAGTCATGTCATCCATCCAAACAACAATTTATAGAGAAAAAACCCGCAAGTCTAGACAAAATCAAGTCTAGAAAATTGCTGAAATAATCAGTTAAATAAATTACTAAAAAAAACTATCTGTACTTCTAGCTGTGATCACTAAGTTTGTTCCTTTACAACTTTACGTATTCATTCCACAACAAAACATATTCTTGACTGTGTGTCAAGTATTTCAAATATTAAACAAGAGCACCGCTAAGCGGAGCATTATATGCCCGAAAGATGTTTCTTTTAGTAAGGAAGAAGCATTTGTAAATGTGGGCCAAATGGAACTTAAACTATGCTCCTGAACTGTTTTCAGTTTTAAGGTAAAAGTGACCTTGAACTTTGGCCTTGTGGTTCCAAAATCAATAGGGGTGTTCTCCCAAATATGGACAATCATCCTATGAAGTTTGAATATTGTGGGCTAAATGAAACTAAAGAAAAATTGGAAAAACAAATCTTTTATTAAGTATAATGTTCACGGACTAATACCCTTGCTTTTAGTTAAAACAGCAGACGCAGAAAATGTAATATTTGATGATAATATTTTGCTTTTGCAGTCGAAAATCAAACAAAATTATACAATAAAAGCATACAAAGTGAGCAATTTACAGTAAAAATAAATCTCAAATTAAATGAAATATGGAACTATAAGAATCAGGCGCTAATTTGTTAATGGGAATGGCATTGGAGCATTTCATCTCTTGAGCATACTTTTATTTCTTGTGTCAGCAGAATGTTTCCAATTCCTATATGTAAGATTTAGTTGCAATAAATCTTTATCATTTCGTCTGTCACAGGGTCAGCAGTTTGATAAGGTAATTAAGCCTTAATGTTTTACGATTCACAGTAAAACATTTATTGGCAATGCAGGAGTAAATTGGATCAGTGCAGTCCACGTACTGCGATCAATCTTTGTTTTAGTTTTAGTGACCTATACTTTGAAATGGTTGAATGTAAAAAAAATCTTTCATATTTCGTATATGTTCCGATTCAAACTATCGATTAATACTTAACTTGATTTGGAGAAATCAGATATATTTAATAAACCAATCAGAAACTTTGTAATAAATCACTTTGGTAAGCCAATTTTAAAGTCATGTTATTGTATGCCTTCATAAAGCAATGATTTAAAAGTTGTTATTCATCATTGAGTATTATCCATGAATGTATTTAAATGAAATCAGCCTTTTATTGTATGTTAAACAGGAAGAGAAAAAGATAAGTTGATCATCCTGGCTGACAACATCCGGTTAAGGATACTACACCCTCTAGCTTGTCAATTCGTTTTATATGTTGTGCATAAGATAAAAATTAAATACAGGTAGTCCCAAAGAACTTGAGGAAATAAACAAATCAAAGGCATATTTGAAAACATTTGGATACAGAGCATTAAAAACGTAAACTTTCTGGGTTTTTTTTTTTTTTTTTTTTTTTAATGTTATTGATTAATGTTCGAGCTGAAAAATAGTAACAAATAGACAATTTCTTTATTCATGACCTTAAAAAAGTCAGTTATGCATCTTAAATCTAAACCAAATTAAAACATCATTGAAGGTGCAATCGTCGACAATGAATTAATCCTAGATTTGTATTATAGAAGACTATTATATTACCATACAAATGGAAATTCAACCAACCAAAGAACATAATCATTTTAGTCCTTGGGGGGAATGTAATAACATCGGAACATTTCCAATAACCTTTGTAGATGTTACAAAATAGGGATAAATAATAAAAACCAAATAGAAATTACTTTTAATGTTGCGTTATAATAACTAATTAAACTTGACATTTTTCTCCTAAAACAATATCGATTAACTTATGTACGTATCGTAATCTAATTATGCTAATGCATCTGAATATAAAGAACTTACTAAAAAGGCCTTGTAAGTAGACATTGATCTCTTATAAAGTCTCGTTATATTTATTGAATCAGAAATATCAAACAATTTTTTAAGCATCATATTCACCAATGGCATCTTTCTTTATACTTTATTTTATCAACAATGCTGTTTGCCAGTATTTTCACGATAGATAACTAAAGACTTCCAGAATGAAATATGAAATACACAAAGTGAGCGTTTGGGGTGCTCAACGTTAACGTGGACGTCTTTGTTAACACACTGCCTTGTCGACATAATTATAACCCTTTGCAAGCGCCTCGGGTAATATCTATCTCATTCAAGCTATAGTATCTAGTATAACTTGTAGGCAACTATATATGAACTGGAATAAATTTAGTATCATACAAGCACAATTAAATTATATTGATAATATATATATATATATAATGGTGACCTTGAAGTAAATTGTCCATAATGGAAAGTCTTGGCTGTTATGTTGATAGTTAGATGACAACAGGCCGCAAAAGAATTTTATATGTATGTTGTAGTTGTTTATATATAGCAGATAAAAATGTTCCTGAACAAAGCATTATAACTGATTTCATACTGTTCATACTTAATCTCTATAAACGTTTTTTTTTTAAAACATATTTATAAGAATATGGAAATTATACGTTTCTATTGTTTTATCAATATCTAAACACTTGTGGAAAACAATGGGCATATTACCAAATTTGGTACAAAAATGAATGTTTTTATAAAAAAAAAATTGAAGAAAAATTCGTCTAAATAATTCGTTGAGCATGAATATGATGAATAATAATATTTTGTTTCAGCTCTATAATAAAAACAACATGTAGTATATAAATTTCATTCATGTTTTTTTGTCACGTATGATACTATCAACAAAAAAGTTAAGGTATAACAGACCTTCCATTTCATACCAATTTACTTCAAATGGAATCATTTGCAAAGTTAGTTACTTAATTAAATTCATAAAAAAATCATATATATGTGTTTATATAATTATAAAACACTGTTTTACAAACATACATGTATATGTTGTTTCAAAATACTTTGCTAAAATAATATTAATAACAAGATCAACAAGGAAGGGAGGCTTTCAAAGAACGCATCCCCCAAAAGAACCAGCAACACAAAAGCACCGACAAGGAGTCCAGCAGGACCCAAATAAAAACAGGACATGGCACAAGGCAAAGCACGGACGGGGTGATTACTTTAAAGTATACTTGTGTATTCTGTAACTCGACATAAAAAAGAAAATATCGTTAAAAAAGACAATTGGTATAGGAACGAAGCCAAATCATTAGCCGAAAAAAAAAGCAAGATGTCAGACTGTCCGTTTTGTAATGTAAATAATTCATCTTTTCATCTTAAAATGTGCTTTGTGGTAAAAGCAGTGTTGTTTTGTTTGTTTTTTTCAATATTCTCTTAACGTATATTTAGCACATTTTGTAGAGAGAAATTATTCATAAATTTGTTTTTTATGACTTTGGTCTTTAGATATAAGGTCCTAATATACAGGGCCGAAATACAAAAAGGTCAAATAATGAAACATAATGAGTAACACTAATTACCTATTAAAGACATAAACAAACGCTTTGATAATTTAAAGCTGCATGCCTCCAGATAAACGAAAATATTTCTAGAATATAAAACTAGAGAAAAATATTAATGTAATACATGTAATTGCCATGTTATGTGCGATTTATGACACATTTTCCTGTATTTTTTATCATATTTCTACAGTGTTACTTACGCAGTAAGGGCTATTTTAACATATTTTGACCTCTTTTTTGGGTAATTTTATTGGGTTTTAAGTGTTATTTGCAATGTGAAAAGTATTTTCATTGTTCACTTTACAATATTGTACTTTTTAATACATTTTCAAAATATTCACGAAAATAAGCATGAATATGGAGGCGTGCTTTAATAGATACAAGCGAAACAAAACATTCTCATGTAAACCAAGAAAATGTATGTACTTGTATCCAAATGGAGCCCGGGGTGCTGGTAAAAATTGAGGCCAGGCATGAAAATTATGTCGAAATGAAATATCAGTAATTAGTTTTTAGAATGAAAAGGTGATGCAATGGGAATGAATATAGGTTTGAAGATCTTTTTTTTTTTGAACATCGTTCAGCACGACAAAATTGTTGTGTATTCATGTTATGTGGTATTTTTAGTTTCTTCTATTTGGCTTTATTCAATTTGGGTGGTTCCAGTATTCCTACTTGAATACTGTCTAATCACCCTTAGGATATGTTGCCTGCTTTTTAAATTTGTCTTTTGACGTATTATCTGTGATATGCGGGCTTCATAACCTCCGATCCCCTTTCCAAATTCAATTTTATTTAGTTCCGCCCATTGTTTTCTCGTTTAGGACACACGCATTTTTTTACTTGGGGACCATATGCCGCTTTTCATGGAATGGCACTTACGTGTCACATTGAAGGTTCCATGACAACCGCCATATGAACACATCTGCGGATGTTTCAAAATTCCAAATTGTACCAGTTCATGTATAATGTTGAATTCTGCTTAAGCCGGTGCTAAGGGGCGTGGACGGTAACTTGCACTATCAAGTACCGTCCATGAACAGGCTCAATCAAACCGAGCCTGCAACATTGTCAATTTTGCCGTGTTGGGCTTTCTTTAGGGATTCTGTTTATCTCTATTTTATGGTCACATCAGTGAAATTTGTGCCGTGTGGCGGCCGTAAAAAGTCGCCCCGTACATTTAATCAATGATGTTATATTTTCGATCCTTGAAGATCGTTCAGCACGACATAATTGTTGTGTATTCATGTTATGTGGTATTTTTAGTTTCTTCTATTTGGCTTTTTTCAATTTGGGTGTTTCCAGTATTCCTACTTGAATACTGTCTAATCACCCTTAGGATATGTTGCCTGCTTTTTAAATTTGTCTTTTGACGTATTATCTGTGATATGCAGGCTTCATAACCTCCGACCCCCTTTCCAAATTCAATTTTATTTAGTTCCGCCCATTGTTTTCTCGTTTAGGACACACGCATTTTTTTTACTTGGGGACCATATGCCGCTTTTCATGGAATGGCACTTACGTGTCACATTGAAGGTTCCATGACAACCGCCATATGAACACATCTGCGGATGTTTCAAAATTCCAAATTTGTACCAGTTCATGTATAATGTTGAATTCTGCTTAAGGGGGCGTGGACGGTAACTTGCACTATCCAGTACCGTCCATGAACAGGCTCAATCAAACCGAGCCTGCAACATTGTCAATTTTGCCGTGTTGGGCTTTCTTTAGGGATTCTGTTTATCTCTATTTGATACAGGATAGCGGATTGTATACCGGACTGTAGATTAATACAACACAATAGCAGACAACTTCACAAGATATTTATACAAATACGAAGACAAAGTGATACATAAAACCATATTCGTAATGAAACGAATATCGACCACATGACATAAATCAAAATCAAAATTCGACAATATTTTTATATCTATGTATATGATTTAACTCTTGCTTTGAAATATTTTCAAAACATGTCCTTGTAAGAATAAGATAAAAGAAATAAAGATACAACCGAATATGCCATCATCAATAATACATCAAATTTTGGAATTCAGAACCATGCAAATTTGACCCAATGCTAATGTTTCAAGACACTATCATTTAGAATCGAATATTTTGCTCACGGAATACCGCTGAAACGTCGCTATAACGAGACGTTTTAATCTGAAACTTTTATATCAAGTACATGTATAAATGTATTCAGGACAATATTTTGATGTTATAGATAAAAGTAGGCCATACGGATATACACTACGAGCACAAACTAAAGTTACTCTAAATACATAGTCAAATTTTGGAGAAATTCTCGAATCAAATAAAGCTCCCCAACGAGCTCTACACAGCACAAATACGGATACGAATATGAATCATTTGGTGTTATTTTAAAAAACAATCCTTTAAGAGTATGATTAGGTTATACGGGTGAATGTGCACTTAGAATAGAAATCTTTTTTTTTTCTTTTATTTAATCATTTCAAACAAAGACTAGTTATAGATAAATTTACGTATGAAAGGCGGAAATGTTTATGTAATTAACATATCTTAAGGTTTTCCACATAGAACACTACACAATTGGCCATCTGTTTCCACTAGTTCAAACTTATTTGGCAGCTGTTTATGAAAAAGTTTATAGCAAACGTAATAAAGTTCTTGGAATACAATACATCATGAATAAAATGAAAGTTTTTTCTGACCTTTATGCAGCAGACGAGAATAAAGCTACTTGTACTGATTAAAACAGCTGTAATATTTTCACGATATAGAAGAACATGTTTGTTTTACATGCTTTGTCTACATCTCTCGCAGACCTTTTGTTGTTTTTCTCTTTTATAGTTCTACTCGTACTTCATCTGTTCATTGTGGTTGAGTTTTTACGCTTATTTACGCTTAGAAAGTTTGAATATGTTTTCGACTAATGTATGCCATTAAGTGATTTAAATGTAAGTAAATTATAAATAAAAAGTGTCTGTTCTGATGTTAAAACTTTATTGCTTCTTAGTCAAGTAATCTACAATAACATATAAATTTCATTGCTGCTAGGATCATTTCCCTCGATCTTCAACAAAATGGTTACATTTAGAATGTTATCTAAACAGAAAAATCAGTTATATTATTTAAGTAGGCGTTACGTTATTGTTTTTTTTTTTATTTTAATAAACGATATTTAATCTCATATAACTATCATAACATCAACAGTTTCGTCATTCGGCTAAATTTAATATAAAACAAACTAAAATGCTGTGTTTGGTTGCCAGGTAACTTGTTTTTATTTTCATTTATTTTTAATTTCTTTAAAGGCACAATATGCAACAAAAATATATATTTTTTAATTTTTCAGAAATGTGCTTAATGTGTTTCATAAAGTTTCGATAATGGATTAAGATCTTGTTAGGTGTTAAACAACTGAAGAAAGAGCGCTAAACATGTGGTTATGTTTCGTAAAGGTAGCAAAATGTAAACAAAGAAGTATTTTGACTTCCCTACAAAATTAAGATACAAATTATTACAAGCATAAAATCAGCAAAAGATAGTTTATTTATAAGGTAAATTAGTATACTAGTATTTAAGAAAGAGTTTCAAAATAAAAAGGATTTAAAGAAATAAAAATTATAGCATTTCTGAGGCATCATTGGCATTTAAGGTTCGTTCGACATATTCGTTTGATAACCAATTCTCGTCATTACAATGTCAATTTTTTCCAATTTTCACTGTCATCCGAAAAAATTGAATTTAATTTCCCTACTTT